>NC_058376.1:72230000-72415000 GCF_018350175.1 Felis catus
ATAATATAGAAACAGGGAGGGGGACAAAACATAAGAGACTCATAAATATGGAGAACAAACAGAGGATTACTGGAGGGGTTGTGGGAGGGGGGATGGGCTAAATGGGTAAGGGGCATTAAGGAATCTACTCCTGAAATCATTGTTGCACTATATGCTAACTAATTTGGATGTAAATTTTAAAAAATAAAATGCAGTTCAAACTTCAAAAAAAATATTGGTAGTGTGCATTGCCACAAAATAAGTAATTACCTTATTAAAACATTTTGAATTCAGTTCTTTTAGACCATGTAACTTGAAATAAGAGGTCATAATTAAGCCCTTTGAATGTGTGTGTGTGTGTGTGTGTGTGTGTGTGTGTGTGTGTGTGTGTATGTATGTGTGTGTGTGTTAGTATTGCTTGTTTATATATACCAGAAAAATAGGTGACCATTACTACAGTGGTGATCTATACACTAAGGCTTGTTGGTTTAAGACACCACTTTTTTTGTAGGGTGGCTTTGTTACAGATTATGCTGGTAACTTTTTTTTTTATGTGAAATTATAATCCAGATATTTATAAAAAGAAATCAAAAATAAAAGTATTCCCAAGTTACCTAAATTTTAATATTTTTAAAAACTATTTTAACCTATAAAATTTACTAGAGTTTCTAATTGAACCTCTCTATCTTCAAAACCAAATAGAAAATAGAAACTAAGTTGAACATAGAACTTTTGTATTACGGGTTAGTAGGACAACAGATTTGATGTTGTACCAATAAAAGACCCATTCAATTGTGTAATTTGTGAATAACAGACTTTTAAAAGCTATTTTGGAGGAAGAAACAACAAAACAGGAGTAAATGGATACTTAGCTTTATTGTTTTAATGTTTTTTCTTTAGGGCTTTAACTGTGAGAGAATTCTGTATTCTAATAGGAAACATAGTAAGAGGAAGTAAATGTTTATATTGATTACAGAGGTGATGATGGGAGATAGCATCTGCAGAAAGCAGAAAAAGTCAAAACTAAGGAGAATTTAAGGATTATTGTGGGGATTGAGTCTGATTCTGTTAAATAAAATGTTGAATCCAAAAGAATCACTCAAATAGTAATGTTACATGTAGTGTAGCACTGGCTGGAAGATATTTAAAAGAAACAAATTAAAAAATGAAAGAAATTGTGGTTTCACCTTAAGGTGTGCATTTTAAATATCTCTAACTTCTCTTTCTTCCTCTCTCTCTCTTTCTCTATAGGTATATAAGAATGTGACTCTACAGGTTCCAGTGGGACTGACTATACATACCTCTTTAGTATGTTCTGTGACTCTGCTCATTACCATCCTGTGTTCTACTTTGATCCTTGTGGCTGTTTTCAAATATGGCCATTTCTCCCTATAAGTTTTACCGAGTTAAGTGCTTTCCATAAACCTAAATAAGACCTATTTACTTGTGACTAGAAGTGTTCTTCTAGAATTATGTCATTATTTTTGTCTTCATTTATGACTAAAATTATGTCTACTAGAGGAAATTTTGGATCATTTTCAACTAATTCCAAAATTTAGTGCTCTGTTGTATAGACCTTTGATAATCTTCAAGCTAGTGCCAATAGAGGAAACTTAGTTTCGTTAAATTAATATTTATTTTGTGAGAAGTGATTTTATCTTCATTTCTTTTACAAAAATGGGTACTTTATGTATTAGAGACAAATTATTCTCATTGTGAATAGAAACATTTAAATTTCAGCTAAAAATTGAGAAAATCATTATAAATAAGAATAAAATATTTTGGATGAATCAGTTTATTTAAACGTCAATTTTATGAGAATATTAAAGTTACTTATCCAGAGTTTAAAGAAAATAAAGTAGGAGAGCTAAGAAATTATTAATATCAAAATTGATTATTCCTTAAAGCATTTCCACACTTCTTTTATTTTATTTATTTTTTATTTTTCAACATTTACTTTTGGGACAGAGAGAGACAGAGCATGAACGGGGGAGGGGCAGAGAGAGAGGGAGACACAGAATCGGAAACAGGCTCCAGGCTCTGAGCCATCAGCCCAGAGCCTGACGCGGGGCTCGAACTCCCGGACCGCGAGATCGTGACCTGGCTGAAGTTGGACGCTTAACCGACTGCGCCACCCAGGCGCCCCTCTTTTATATTTTATTATACTCTTCTGAGTATATGAATTTACAAAGGGCTTAATGAAACTATGTACTAACATTTAGTACTGAATTTGTCAAGAAGACAATTCAGATTGTCATTTTAAAGAGTATATTTTATTAAGTTGTACATGTACAAAAAATCTTTTTTGCATCTTCAGTGATTTTTTTTAAACAAAAGCTCTTGATGTACTGTTTTTCTTGGGAAAAAAAGTAGAAAATAAAGTAAGTGCCATAAGCTAGTTAAAAAATAAAAGGGCAAGCATGTTCTTCTGTTTATTTAGGGCAGTGCATTTAGGACAAGCATATTCCGAAACAGAAGCCAATAAACCAGGGTATGTTAGCAATGTTTGTTTTATATAGAGTAATGGAATGATAAACATTTATATATATCACTGCTTAATTTCCTAAAACATTCTGGTGTTTTTATAGGAATAAATCTTTTGTATTTTGACATGTATGACTTGACTAGTCAAAATAGTTCTTTTCAAAGGTGTGTTTAAGAACCTAAATATTGAAAAAAGCAACCAAGTGCCATAAAACAGAAATATTAGAGATCGATAAAATTTCAACCCGGTCTAATTTTATACTTGTTTAATGTTTTCTTATAAGAAAGAACGCCATGCTTTTTACAAGCATTTCTTTCATACTGGGATTTATATAGTGGCATTGAAGTAAAATTATATGTCAGTCAAAATTCAGTAACATCAACAGACAACATTTTGAAATATGGAGAGGGGAACATGGTACTTCTTAAGAGTATATGTGGAGTAGAGGGCAGAGTGTACATATATCTTTATTTTCTTTTGCGTATTAGCACCAAGTTTCATCAGTATTTAAACAAGTTTTCAAGTTAATATTTGAGATGGTGGTTTGGAACATGATTCAGCCACTTACGTATTTATACAGGTATTCAGAAGTGTAATAAAAATGTGAAAGTAAGTGAAGAGTACTTTCATATGACTCTTCTTGCCTAATAAGTGGTTGCTAATGACATTACTTTTGATACAGTGGAACATTTCTGGTTTTGAACTCTTTATATTATCTTCTTTGGATGCTTAAAAAATGAATAAGCACTTTATTTTTTGTAATTAAAAAAATTTTTTTAATTAAGCTCTATTCCCAAGGTGGGGCTTGAACTGAGGTCGAGAGTCACATGCTCTGTCTACTGAGCCAGCTAGGTACCCCTAAGCACTTTATTTTATTTATTTGTTTGTTTGTTTCTTTTTATTTTTGAGAGAGTGAGTGAGAGTGTAAGAGGAGCAGATAGAGGGAGAGAGAATTGCAAGCAGGCTGTGTGCTGTCAGTGCAGAGTCCAACAGGGGGCTCAATCTCACGACCTGCAAGATCATAACCTGAGCTGAAATCAAGAGTCAGAAGCTTAACCATCAGAGCCACCCAGGAGCCCCTAAGCACTTTACTTTTGTAATCAGTTTTGTAATTCAGTGTATGGTCTTTTTTGTTTAAAGCTAAGAAAATAGGTACTGTCCTATTGGTCATTCTGTTCCAGTATCTGCTCCACTTTTATGGTTTAGTTTTCTTAAAGTAATATGTTCTTGGGGCGCCTGGGTGGCGCAGTCGGTTAAGCATCCGACTTCAGCCAGGTCACGATCTCGCGGTCCGTGAGTTCAAGCCCCGCGTCAGGCTCTGGGCTGATGGCTCAGAGCCTGGAGCCTGTTTCTGATTCTGTGTCTCCCTCTCTCTCTGCCCCTCCCCCGTTCATGCTCTGTCTCTCTCTGTCCCAAAAATAAATAAACGTTGAAAAAAAAATTAAAAAAAAAAAGTAATATGTTCTTTTGGATGAACATAACAGAGACGTGGGTTACCTCAACTAAGGGTGGTGATGGGGCAGAGATTATTTGAGTGTGTGTGTGTGTGTGTGTGTGTGTGTGTGTGTGTGTGTGTGTGTATCTAAGCCACTCTACCAAGAATTTACATTATTTAGCTAGATCTCAGGGAAGATGGCATATGACTTGGGAACTGGAAAGATCTATGGCAGCTCTTAATGATTTCAGAATCTAATGAGTTTAAGGACTATTCTAGTAAGATATTCTATTTCAAGCTACTCACCTATATTTTCATAATTAGTGCTTATTGGTAAGATAAATTAGAGTGAGGTGACCAACACCTATCTGTATTATCCTCCAAACTTACAAAATATTCGTTTGGCAGGTTGTTGAATGTAGAGTTGAGAGACTGAAATAATGTGGATTAAGTATGCTCTTCAGGATCATCCTAACCAGTGCTAGGATGAGTAGGTTTAGCTATCTATCTGATTTGCATCTTAGACCTTACTTCTGGAATCCGTTTCCTCCTGAAGTGTATCTTTTTAATGAGTTCCTTTAGTAGGTCCCTGTTGTTGACAACATCTTTTTTTTTTTTTTTTTTAGTTGAAGTATAGTTCACACACAATGTTACAGTTAGTTTCAGGTATACAACACAGCTATTCCACAAGTCTATATTTTATGCTATGCTCACAAGTATAGGTACCATTGTCGCAATACAATGCTATTACAATACCAGCAACATTTTTGTTTGATGATATCTGTATTTTACCCTCATATGACCAATAATTTTGCTACACATACACTTCTAAGGTTGGTTATTTTATCTTGGTGTAATATTTTGGTAATCTTGGTAAATATTTTTCCATTGTCAACTGGTACGCATTGTTGCAGTTGAGAAATCTTCAAAAGTTTAATAGTTATTTCTTTGTAGGGTAGGTCTTTTCTTTCTAGTTGCTTTATTTTTGGTATTCTGCAGTTTCATATTGACATGTTTGAAAAGATGTCTTTTCTTTACCCTGGTTGGGCTTCACTTTGCTTCCTGAATCTGAAGGATCTTGTCTTTATTCAGTTCAGGAAAATTCGTGGCCATTATCTCATTATATACTGCCTCTTTTGTCTTCTCTCAGAGTTCTTGCTAAGCATATGATAGACCTTCACAATCCATCCCCATGTCTCTTGATCTTTCTTTCATATTTCCCTTGTCTCTGGGCTATTCTCCATAATTTCTTTAGATCTATGGTCCAGTTTGGTAATTCTCTCTTCAATATATAATCTGCTATTTAACCGAAACATTGGCTTTGATTTCAATTATTAAATTCTTTATTTTTAGAAGTTCTACTTGGTTACTTCTCAAAATTGCCTGGTCACTTTTAAAAAAATACTATCTTGTTTCGGGGCACCTGAGTAGCTCAGTCATTTGAGTATCTGACTTCAGCTCAGATCATGATCTCATGGTCTGTGAGTTCAAACTCAGCATCGGGCTTGCTGCTGTCAGCGTAGAGCCCACATTGAATCCTCTGTTCCCCTCCCTGTCTTGCATGCTCTCTCTGAAAAATAAAAATTAAATAAATAGTATCTTGTTTCTTGCTCCTGTATTATTTTGTTTAATCAGTTTAATAAACTCATTTTCTATTCTGTAACCAATAATTCGACTCTCTAAAGTTCAGACTTCATTATTTTGTTCACAGTTTCTGCTGATTCATTTATGGTGTCTTATTTTCTCAGGTATATTGTAGTTATATTTTGGGTGCTCATATTTAGCTTTTGAAATCCTGTTTATCTTTGGGAATCCTTTGAGCCCTGGGTTAAGAGTGAACTTGTGTGGTGAGGATTTGTATTTGTTTCTTCCAGGCCTCCAAGCACTACCAGCCTGGGACCACTTTCTTGTCCTGAAGACTGTCAGACGTATTCCTCCTCCTTTCTTGAAAGCTTAGTTATGCCTTCAAAAGGATGTTCTATTTTATCCAGCATTTCGGTGTGTTTAATAATGGGACTGTTTTTCAGGTTATCTAGTAATAGTGTGCCATATTGGTCTTTGATTCCTTTCTCTCTATATCAGTTTGTATTCTACATGTATAGATAAACACAGTCTAGCTACCTTTTTCCAGTTCTGCTTTCTCCTTAGTATCAGTCATGATTACAGCCTTTCTAGTTTATTTCCTTCTATTCTTGCATCTATATACTCCATTCGCCGCACAGCAATCTAGTGATCTGAAAATGTAAGCCAGATAAAATCACTTCCCTGCTTAAAACTCTTTAGTAGCTTCTTGGAATAAATCCAAATTCTTTAGCATGGCATTCAAGATTCTTCTTGACCTGAATCTTGTCCACTCTACTGTTTTATCACAGTACATTACTCTTCTTGCTCTAAGTTCAAGCTACACAGGTCTTCATAACTGACCATAGCAAGTCCTTTTCTTCCTCCTGCCTATAATGCTTTCTCCTAGGGGCTTCTCATGGCTCTCTCCTGTTCTCAGCTTAAATGCCCCCTCCTTAAAGATGCTTTCTCTGGCCACCGGATCCAAAGTAATCTCCCCAGTTGTCTCCTCATACCAGATATCACTAGTTTAATAATTGTGCTTGCATATTTGTAAGCTGCACAAAGGCAATGTGACTCATGTTCACCCTTGTATCCCTGATAACTAAATGTCTGATACATTTTAGATGCTCAAATGTTTGTAGAGTTACTGAATACACTGATGAACTCCACTGTGGATAAAACACGAAGGCCTTGATTTCAAGGAGATGGGACTTATTTTAGCAGCAAGACATAGTAAGAGTTTGTAAGTAAAATGCAAATGGGTAATGGATGAGTTCCCAGAAACAAATGTTCTGGAGCAGGTTTACGTAACAGCAGTGTCAGTCAAGCATCTTTGGTTGGCACAGACCTGACTGGAGACCATGCTAAGTTAAACGAGGAACTGGCTCTCCTCAGTTTAAAGAATATTCCCTAAACCCCGTCCCCCAAAAAAGAAAGAGAAAGGTGAGGAAAGCGGACTGCACGTCTCCAAACTACGACTCCCAGCAGCCCCGGGCGAGCCCGCCCAGCGGGAGGTGGTGCCGGTCTCCACCCCGTGGAGCTCGGTGCTTGGGCCGGCGAGGGGGCGGAGTTCTGGCCCCGCCCCTACCCGCTCCCCGCCGTCGCCCTCCCCCAGGGTTGTGGCCACGCGCAGCGGCGGCGGTTGTTCCGCTTCCCCTCTGGCCCGGGCCGTCGCCATTGCCGAAGGCTCCCTACCCTCCCCTCCCGGCGCCCGCGGGGCTCGGCTGCCGCTCGGCCTTGCGGTAGCAGCGGCTGCGCTCCAGCGCGGCTCGTCTTCCCGCCCCGCTTCCCCCTCCCTCCCTGCCTGCCCTGCGCCTTGCGCTTGCCCGGGGCGGTTCCAGAGCCCGCCGGGAGCTCGGACCGAGGCGCCTCGCTGGGGCGGGGACCTTCCCTCGCCTGGGGTAAGTGTGCAGGCGGGCCGGGACGCGGGCCGTCGCTCTCTTCCTCCTTTCTCCGCGGCCTGGCCGGCGCCAGCGGCCCGCGGCAGCCTACCTGCTCGGAGCAGCGCCGGGGTAGCCGCCACCTGCGTGCCTGGAGCCGTGGCTCCCGGGGCGGTGGCTCATTGTCTGCTCCCTAGGGCTGTTTTCTTCGGCTTCAGCCCGAAATGGGAAGCTTGCTGGGCTGGCGAAGTCTGACTCTTCCTGGACCCAACCCTGCCCAGGGCCGTGTCGCGCCACAGGCTCTGCCCACTCTCGGTCTCCCTTCCCTAGCCTTTCAGCTTCCTCCTGTTCTCAGTTTACTTTAGTGTTCGACCTAACGACTCAGGTTTTAGTCCTCGATGATTTTTCCTGAGTCCCAGCTCCTCCTTGCTACCTCTCCGGTCATCATAGTTTCATTGCTTAGGCATATATGGTCTCTAGTCCCTTTACTCTTTTCTAAACTACAATGTGAAATCTCTTCCATATTTCTATTGGTAGAAACATAGTTTTCCGAGAGTTGGAGGGCCTCACCTAACAACCGAACTTTTGGGTCTTCTCGTGATTCTTGTTTGATCTTCAGCCAGGAGGTGAATATTTGCTTCTTTAGGTAATTTAGGTGAAGGTTGGCTTTTCACCATGTTTGGCTTTCTTTAAATCAAGACACATACGACATTGCTGCAACATCCTCGGTGGACTCAGCCTTTTGAGTATTTCTTTAAAGTCATCCCAGAATTAAAGTATGAAAAGTAATTTCTGTTGTCGGTTGGTGTGGGGCTGTATCCTCCTTGTATCTTCATTTTAATTGGAATACTCTAGGCAGTTGTGAGCGTGATTTGTTTCCTCTTTGATAAATCATGTACAACTTCCATTGATAGTTATTTCATTTCTCCTTTAAAAGTGATCTATAGTTGTTTTTTTCTTTTTAACCTCTGTAAAAGACAATCAAAATGGTTAGGCCTAAAATTAGACGCCGACGAACTGTGTTTTGGATCAAGGTTGTGCACGTCACGTTTTTTCCCCTGCTCTGTTAGACTCTTCCGCTCTTGTAAGTAGGCAGGATATTGAAATGTACAAGAATTTGCTTGGGGGGGGTTTAGTTTTGTAGAGTTATCCAAAAAAATAACATTAAATAAAATTAGATTGGGTTGAAGGCAGTGAACAGTAATTTTTAAAGCAGGTTACAACTTGTCAACTCTGCCAGAAACTCTGTGGCATTTGTAAAACACACTCATACGAACTTCTAAATGTTTTTTATGTGTGTATATGTATATACACACGCATACACATATTATATACACACTTATAAGTGGAAAGCTTTGTTCATGTTCTCCTATTAAGCTATTAAGGGTATTGATTTAAGGCAATTCTTTCGTCCTTGGCTTTTCAATCTTTCTAGCTATTAATTATACAAGAACACTGATGTACATTAGGAAAAATGAACCTTAAAATGTTTTTGAACTGTAATATATGTAGGTATTAAGCCTACTTCCAGGTTTTGTTGAAAGTGGTTGATGTAAATTCAGCGAATTTTGTTTTCATTAAATACTCCATTTTTACCTGAGTGTTAGTACTGAGCCTTAATACTGTCATCATTTGATGTCAGTTGTCCTTAACTTAATTGAGAGGTCTTGTTGTAGGTATAAAAATGATAGAGTGTATAATTTGGTGTATAATGTCGGCTTTTCTGCCAGTTTCTATAAGCAGATAGCTGGTTTTTTTTTTTTTTTTTAATATTTATTTATTTTGAGGGGTGGGTGGGCAGAGAGAGAGGGAGACACAGAATCAGAAGCAGGCTCCAGGTTTTGAGCTGTCAGCACAGAGCCTGCTATGGGGCTCAAACTCACGAACTGTGAGATCTGTGAGATCGTGACCTGAGCCAAAGTCCAACGCTCAATTGATTCAGCCACCCAGGTGCCCCTATAAGCAGATAATTTTTACCAAGGAAGAGTTCCTTATTCCTCTTCCCTTAGGGCCTTGATTCCTGGTTTACCATTATTCAAAAGGAGAGTTACTCTTCTCGACTTTGTGACGTTCATTACTAACCTTGCAAACCTAAAATTGTAAAGTAATGGTAAGTTGGTACTTGAGGTATATCTACTAAACAAATGAATTGGGGTTCCTATGGTTCTCTGATCTTTATGATAGGCAGGTTTCCAAGTAGACATGATTAACAGTGGTGTATATTTCTTTTTTATTATACTTTTTTAAAGAAAAAAACTTAGAACTTGTTCAGGTAACTAAGGATAAACTTTGTTTTTTTTTTTTTTTTAAAAGAGAACTTGTTCATATAGACTAAAATAAGTAGGTACTTTTAAATCCTTATGTTTATTCTGTCAATATTGATAATTCTAATATTCAACTATGTTTCTTTTGATTAAAACTTGAAACTGGACCTTGTTGAAGGCTTTAAGCCTTTGGGATTCTGATGTTTGTTTTCAAAAGCCCTCCCAGTTAGAGAGCTAATTCGAGGCCAGTCAGAGGGCTGGTTAAGTTGCTGACAAACCTCGGTTGTCCCTTGTATCCTTCTGGTACCTTGGTAGAAACTGAAAGAAGAAAAAATAGCCCCCTTGGCTTTGAAGAAGTACTGATTGTTTTCTTCTGTGATCAGAATTTTCACTGCTTCTTCATTTTAGGATCACTAACCTATTTAAGAATAGTCATTCCGAACATTCCTGCAGGATTTCAGAGTACTAGCCTATTATTATCTCTGAGGTACATTAGCACTTACCATTTCATGTATCTCAGACGGTTAGATGCTGGAGACCTGGGTTTGAATCTTGGCTCTTCTAGTTGACTCTGGGTAACACATGTTCTCTTTTCAAGATTTGGTTTTCTTCATCTGTAAAATGGGGATTGATAGTAATAATCATATAATACAAATTTCATGGGGCTATTTAAAGTAAATGAGATAATGCAGGTAAAGTACTTTGTGAATGTAGTACTTAAGTTCTTTATAGAGGTTAGTTAATATTCCATTCTAAAATAGGCTTTACATTTAATTTCTTCAGTAACAAGCTCCCAAACTTAAGTTTAAGAATGCTTTCTGGAAGAGGTTGGAATCTCAGGACCAAGTTTCTGAAACCATAACTGTTAAAATTATTTTTTGGGAAAAGTTTTGCCACAGATATAAAATATAGGTTTTCTAAGTACATACTTTTCAGATTTTAAAAAGTATGCATATTTCTCATAGAAAATTTGGAGAGTAGTGAAGATTGTTAAGAAACAGGACAGGGGCGCCTGGGTGGCGCAGTCGGTTAAGCGTCCGACTTCAGCCAGGTCACGATCTCGCGGTCCGTGAGTTCGAGCCCCGCGTCGGGCTCTGGGCTGATGGCTCGGAGCCTGGAGCCTGTTTCCGATTCTGTGTCTCCCTCTCTCTCTGCCCCTCCCCCGTTCATGCTCTGTCTCTCTCTGTCCCAAAAGTAAATAAACGTTGAAAAAAAAAATTTAAAAAAAAAAGGACAAAAATCACTTTAGCCTCAAATAACCATCATAACAGACTAGTGCTTTTTCCCTTATTTTTAAATTCCAGAAGCGGTTTTTGCTTTTTATAAAAGGTTCCAGCAACTCTGGGCGCCTGGGTGGCACAGTTGGTTGAGGGTCTGACCTCGGCTCAGGTCATGATCTCGCGGACCATGAGTTTGAGCAGTGCCTAGAGCCTGCTTCAGATTCAGTGTCTCCCTCTCTGCCCCTCCCCCGCTCGCATTCCCTCCCTTCCTCCCTCCCTCTCTCCCTCTCTCCTCCTCTCCTCCTCTCCTCTCTTTCTCTCTCTCAAAAACAACTCAATTATTTACAATAAAAAAAAATGAACATTACTCTTTCCTCACTTTCTAGTCCCATTCCCTACAGGTATCCCTGCTAACAATTTTGTTTTCTTTATGAAGTTAGGAATAAGCATTATGTTTGTGGGTTTAACCAATTTTTTAAAAATAAAAGATCTGGTCATTATATAATCTTTTCCATCCCAATACACATAGCTGTACTTCATCTTTTTAACAGTCATGGTGTAGTCTATTGTATGGTTGCACTTTATTCATGGTAATTTATGTTACAGTGGTCCTCCCTTATCCATGGAGGATACGTACCAAGACCTCCAGTGGATTCCCGAAACCAGGGATAGGCTGAACCTTATATATACTATGTTTTTTCCCATGTATACATATCTGTGGTAAAGTTAGTTTATCATTTAGCCACAGTAAGAGATTAACAACAATAACTGATAATACAGTAGAACAGTTATTACAATATGCTATAATAAAAGTTATGTGAATGTGGTGTATCTCAAAATATCTCATTGGATTCTACTAACATTTCTTGTGATGATGTGATGATAAAATGCCTATATGATGAGATGAAGTGAGGTGAGTGGTGTAGGTAGACACTGTGATGTAGTGATAGGCTATTACTGACCTTATGACCAAACCTCGGTAGTAGGATCCAGGACTGCGGTTAGACTGCTGGCAACTGAAACTGTGGAAAGAGAAACCGTGGGTAAGAGAAGACTGCTGTGCAGATCTTCATCAACTTACAATGGGGTTTTGTCTCAATAAACCCACTGAAAGTTGAAAACATTGTACGCCAAAGCATTATAGCTCAGTCTAGCCTACCTTAAATGAGCTCAGAACACTTAGGTTAGCCTACAGTTGGGCAGACCCCTCTAACACAATGCCTGTTTTATACTAAGGTGTTGAATATCTTATGCACTTTATTGAATAGTATACTGAAAGTGAAAAATAGAATGGTTTTAAGTGTTTCAGTTGTTTATCCTCTTGATCACGTGGCTGACTGGGAGCTGCTGCTTGCAGCTACTGCCCAGTGTCATAAGACAGTGTGGTACTGCATATTGCCAGCCCAGGAAAAGAGCAAAATTCAAAATATGGTTCCTACTGAATGTAGAAACTTCACTTTCATACCATCGTAAAGTCAAAAAACTGTAAGTTGAACCATGAGAAGTCAGGGACAGTCTGTATTCTCAATTTTGAGCAAGTAAAACTGGAGCCTTAGTGAACTTACTATATCTTTGTGCACATGTGTGTATACACAAATATTTCCTTAAATAAGATTTTTAAGTGTGCATTTGAAGTTTCGATTGGTGCCAAATTGCCATCCTAAAAGGCCATATCAATCTATACTTCTTTATTGAATTGTCGAAGCTTTTCATACATAATAGATAATAATCTTTTACTTTCTGTTTAAGCACTTTCCCATTGCATGTTTATCAGAAACATTCTTCTTAATTGTTGTATTGGGGTGCCTGGCTGCCTCAGTTGGAGGAGCATGCAACTCTTGATCTTGGGGTCATGAGTTTGAGCCCCATGTTACGTGTAGAGTTTACTTAAATATATAAAACTTTAAAAAAATAATAATTGTTGTACTATCCTGGAATTAGTGTCTGTGCACAATAGGGGTAAGGAAGAGTTTTAACAATGTAAAATAGCTTGGCTATTGAAGTGAAATACGGGCATAGAAAAAATTTTAGGAGTTTTAGGTTGCTGTGAAAATGGATTATAGAGATTCAGGGTGTAATATTGTAATGGTTTTATTGTAAGCATCACATCTGAAAAGCAAACAAACAAACAACCAAAAAGCCCTTTTATCCCCATCTTTTGTCCTCTACTGATTTCATCCTCATCCTTCAAATTTCCACCTGTGTGTGTAGCTCTCTTTGGCAGTTTTTCTTGAGCTCCACTCTGGTTTAGGTATTCTTATTGTTCTTATATATTTTCTTAACATGTTAATCCATAATCTTTATTTGCAGTGTGGGGAAAGCCTGAGTTATTCATCTAGAAATGAGAGTTATTTCTCAATTTTTGCCAGTTGAAACTAATCAAAGAGGGAGGTGTAAGGAAGAACTCACTAGTGTTGGTTAAAAGTAATACATGTACTGGAGCCCCTGGGTGGCGCAGTCAGTTAAGCATCTGACTCCTGATCTCAGTTCAGGTCATGATTTCACAGTTCATGAGTTCACGCCCCCCATCCTCATGGGGTTCTGTCTCTTCTTCTCTTTGCCCCTCCCCTGCTTGTGCGCACACTCTCTCTCAAAAATAAATAAACTTAAAAATTCTTTTTTTTTTTTTTTTTTACATTTATTCATCTTTGAGAGACAGAGAGAGACAGAGCACAAGAGGGGGAGGGGCAGAGAGAGAGGGAGACACAGAATCCAAAGCAGGCTCCAGGCTCCGAGCTGTCAGCACAGAGCCCGAGGCGGGCCTTGAACTCCTGAGCCGTGAGATCATGACCTGAGCCGAAGTTGGACGCCTAACCGACTGAGCCACCCAGGCGCCCCCCAAAAAAATTTTTTTTAAGTGCTACATGTACATATGCATGCAGAGCACTTTTAGCTTGCACTACTGAGTTCTTCCTCACATCTTTCTGATCAAGCTATTGGTAATGTTTTTTCATGTGAATGTTTAATAGGTTCTGGAAAGCTAGAAGGTTTCATTTTGGCCTTTTATTTCATTAGGACAAGGTGATTTTAAGGTGTATTCTCAGCTTTGAAATTTTTAATTTCTGTTCTTAATTTATAGGCTTGTGAACAAAACAAAATTATTATATAATAAAAATATGAGCAGCAAAAGGTGGGTAAAGCATTTAAAGAAAATTTCAGGTGCTCTAAAGAGTAAATTATTAAAGAAGGGAAAAGTTACATTGGCACATATAATAGTAGAAATAGAACTAAATGTTTAATAAATTATCTCTATTGTAAATTGTAAATTCTTACTGAACCTTTTTCATCTTCCTGATTAAATACTTGAAAAGAATAAAGTTGCTTTTTTTAACCCCTTATTCCATTATGTATGGATATCAAAATGCTGTTGATATTTTGTTATGCTTCCTGCCACTATATATGTATGTATACATACACACACAAATATATATACACACATATACATACACATATATATATACACACATGTATACACGTACCTATATATGTGTGAGAATAGTTATATATATATATATATATATATATATATATATATGTATACACACACATGTATACACGTACATATATATGTGTGTGAGAACAGTTACTTTTATAAAATTGGAATCCTGGTTTTTATAATTTGTTATCTTGCTAAATCTTGAACATTTCCTTTTGTTCTTAAGATCATTTTTTAATGTGGGGCGCCTGGGTGGCTCAGTCGGTTGAGCGTCCGACTTCAGCTCAGGTCATGATTTCACAGTTCGTGAGTTGGAGCCTGGCGTTGGGCTCTGTGCTGACAGCTCGGAGCCTGGAGCCTCCTTCGGATTCTGTGTCTCCCTCTCTGCCCCTTCCCCGCTCATGCTCTGTCTCTCAAAGATGAATTAACATTTAAAAAAAAAAAAAAAGATCGTTTTTTAATGTTTGCCTAACATTCCATTGTACAGCTGTGCTGTATTTGTTCTTTTCCTATTGCTGAATGTGTAACTTATTTCCTCTTTCTCTTTCTGCCCCTCCATTGCTGGTGCTCTCTCCCTCTCTCTCTCTCTCTCTCAAAATAAATAAACTTAAAAAAATGTTTAAAAAATTTTTTAAAGAAGAGAGGTAATAATTGTCATTCTTAGAATGTCTCTGGTATTTTTACAATTAAAGATAGTGGCAACTGTTGGTTTTAGAGAAATAGTGTTATTTTATTCTGTTCCTACCTTACAACAATAGGAATGGCTTCTGAATTTTAGCAGATGTTTTTATGACACTTTTTAGGTGTTGATAAGGTTTTCCTTCTTTTAACTACAAATAAGTGTACATATCATAAATTTGCTAATAGCCAAAGGTATCCAAAGGGACATGTTATGAGGAACCAAAACCCCACTCATATTAGTCAAATGTGTAGAATTTATTGAAAGAGTAGAAAAGAATCTCAGAAATTTAGTTTAATAGTATACAGGCCAAATGGTAACTTACATAGTTACTTCTGTAGAATCTTGAGGAATCCTTTCTTTTTCATGAGTCAGTTTTGATAATTTGTATTTTCCCATTTTATATTTTTAAGATTTTCAAATTTGTTATATGGATGTATGTAATATGTTATAATTAAAATCTGGTATTTCTACCTTTTTA
The DNA here is from genome assembly GCF_018350175.1 of Felis catus. Classification (NCBI taxonomy): domain Eukaryota; kingdom Metazoa; phylum Chordata; class Mammalia; order Carnivora; family Felidae; genus Felis; species Felis catus. Next base: position 72,245,423 of record NC_058376.1, read on the forward strand.
TTAGTGATTTTGTTATTTTTCTTGATTTGATTTCTTTCTATGATTCTTGATTTGATGTTTGTCTACTTAGTTGTTTTTAATAACCAACTTTGAGGTGAATTCTTTTGGTTTTCTGATTTCCTGATTTCTACTTTTCTCCTTATTTTGATTTTCTTCTTTTTTTTTTTTTGAGCTTTTTCTACTCAAGTTCTTAGTTCCTCTTTTTTTTTTTAAATAATGAAAGCATTGATGCTCTTAATTTGCTTTTGAGGACTGCTTTGGCTGCACTCTAAAATTTACATGAATCATGTTCTTATATTCATTACTTTCCAAATAGTAGCTCTAGTTTGATTTCCTCTTTGACTCAAGTGATATTTAGGACAGTTCTATTCACTCTGTTTTTATAGTCTTTTAAATTATTTTTTAAGATTTACTGGGGCACCTGGGTGGCTCAGTCGGTTAAGTGTCTAACTCTTGATCTTAGCTCAGGTCTTGATCTCAGGGTCATGAGTTCAAGCCCCATGTTGGACTCTCTGCTGGATGTGAGGCCTACTTTAAAATTTTTAAAAAAATATTTTTTTGATTTACTGAGAGTTTTGTGCATGTGTGTATGATTTAAAGGATAATCCAATTTGGTGAATGTTCTGTGAAACTTAAAAACATTTTCTGTTTGGGTACCTAAGTGGCTCAGTTGGTCTCACAGTTTGTGAGTTTGAGCCCATATCAGGCTCTGCGCTGACAGTGTGGAGCCTGCTTGGGATTCTCTCTCCCTTGCTCTGCCCCTCCCCTGCTCCCTGGCACTCTCTCTTTCAAAGTAAATAAGCTTTAACAAAAAAAAAAACCACTTTCTGTTTTCAGAGTATATATGTAAAACTTTATTCAAATTCTCTTATTTGGTTTATTATTCCTTCTTAATAGTTCTTATTAATTATAAAATTTAGTCTTCATTAATTTTTAAATCTTAATATGTCAAAGACTGACAGGGTAGCATTGTTTTTAAGAGCCTTATTTTCACATTGGGACTTTTACATTTTTGTTTCTTCTGCCTGAATCTTCCCTTCATACATTACTGTTTTGAAGGGGCCTTACCTGATCAGTCTACTAAAATAGTCCCCACCTAGCCCACTTGGTATCTGTCTTCTTGCCCTTCTGTGTCTTGTTTTGTTTTGTTTGGTTTGGTTTGGTTTTTAACAGTAGGCTCCATGCCCAATGTGGGGCTTGAGCTCAGGACCCCGAGATTAAGATTCACATACTCTACTGACTGAGCCAGCCAGGCATCCCTTTTTGTCTTTCTTTATAGCACTTTCATCTGAAGTTATTTGGTTTCTTTCTTTTTCTTGTTTCTCTGTTACTTTGCTATTCTACTTAGAACACATGAGCTTGCAGTAAGTACATGTTGGTTAGTTGTCGGTTTCTTTCATTTCTAATGATTTTTAATATTTAAGTTAATAGATTTTATATATCAATTTTAGGTTCGTGGCAAAATTGAGTAAAGAATACAGAGTTGCCATATACCCTAAGCTCCCCTGTACTGCCAGCACTCCTTCCCCGACAGTCAATATCTTGCCATGTGTGGTATATTTGTTATAATTAATGAACCAACATGGACACATCAAACAAAGTCCATAGTTTACATCAGAGTTCACTCTTGATATTGTACATTCAATGGGTGTGGACAAATGGTGGAGAATGAAATGTATCCATCAGAAAAACAGAACAGTTTCCCAACCCTAAAAATCGCCTGTGTTCCGCCTATTTATCCCTCCCTTCTCCCTAATTCCTGGCAACCACTGGTGCTTCTACAGTCTCCATAATGTTGCCTTTTCCAGAATATCCTATAATTGGAATCATATAGTACGTAACCTTTTCAACTTGGAATATGCATTTAAGTTTCCTTCATATCTTTTCATGGCTTAATAGCTCATTCATTTTTAGCACTGAATATTATTCCATTGAATGTACTACAGTTTGTTTATTCATTTACCTGCTGAAGGATATCTCAGTCGCTTTCACATTTGTCATTTATAGAGTTGCTATAAACATCTGTGTGTATTTATTTACTTATTTTGAGAGAGACAGAGCATAAGCAGGGGAGGGACAGGAGAGAGGAAGAATCCCAAGCAGGCTCTGTGCTGTCAACGCAGAACTTGACACTGAGCTTGAACCCAAACTGAGTTGAAACCAAGAGTTGGTCGCTGAACCAACTGAGCCATCCAGGTGCTCCTGTATTTGGTTTTTGTATGGATAGAAGTTTTCAGCTGATTTGAGTAAATACCAGGGAGCACAATTGCTGGATTGTATGGTAAGAGTATATTTATTTTTGTAAGGAGCCTTTAAATTGTTTTTCAAAGTGTCTATACCATGTTGCTTTTCAACCAACAGTAGGTGAGGGTTCCTGTTGCCCAACGTCCTCATGAGCATTTGATGTTGTTAGTGTTTTAGACTTTAGCTATTTTAATAGGTGTATGTAGTGGTATCTCATTGTTTTGATTTGCAGTACTCTAATGATTGATGTTGAGCATCTGTTTTTTTTTTTTTTAAGTTTATTTATTTTGAGAGACAGAACGTGAGTTGGGAGAGGGGCAGAGAGAGAGGGAAAAAGGGAGACTCCTAAGCAGGCTTCAAGCTGTCAGAGCAGAGTCTGACCTGGGGCTCAAACTCATGAAACTGTGAGGTCATGACCTGAGCCAAAATCAAGAGTTGGATGCTTTGGGGCACCTGGGTGGTTCAGTCAGTTGAGCATCCGACTTTGGCCCAGGTCATGATCTCATGGTTTGTGAGTTCAAGCCCTACATTGGGTTCTCTGTTGTTAGTGTGGGCCCACTTCCACCCCTCCCCTACTTGCATTTTCTCTCTCTCCCACAAAAAAAAAGTCAGATGCTTAACCGACTGAGCCATCCAGGTGCCCTGAGCATCTTTTTACATGCTGCTTTTCCATCTCTGTATCATTTTTGGTAAAGTACCTCTTCAGATCTTAGGCCCATTTTAAATTGGATTGTTAATTTTTATATTGTTGAGTTTTAAGAGTTCTTTGTATATATTCATTAACTGTCCTTTATATATCAGATGTTTCTTTTGCAGGTATTTTTCTCCAGTCTGTGGCTTGGCTTCTCATTCTCTCAACTCTAATGATTTTTATCATGTATTTTGATGCAGTATTATTTGATGCATGTGTAAGTTCTCTACTGCTAAAGATCTTCATTATAGATTACACTTAATCAAAAATAATCACCCTGCTTTCTGAGTCTTGTATTTTACTTAAATTCCTGTCTGTCCTAAATTTCTTTGTTCAATAAATTACCCAGCTTTCTCATTCCATGCCATTTTGTTTTAGTTCTGTCTGCTTTTTTTTCTCTTTTTCTTTTTTCCTTTAAAGTAGGCTCGAACTCAATGACCCAGAGATCAAAAGTTGGATGCTTCACCAACTGAGCCAACCAGGCACCCCTAGCTGTGTCTCTTTTAAATTACATGTGGTTTGTTTTTGTTTTAATTCAAGGTAAATGCTTAAAGTTAGTTTATTGTCATAATGAATTATGTTGGGTGTGTTTCTATTATTTAATTTTTAATGCTTTTGTTTTTAATGATTAATTGCTGCTTTAATTGTTGTAAAATACACATAAGATAAAATTACCGTCTTGACCACTTTATATAAATCTTTGACATTAAGTACATGTACATTTTGTACACCCATCATCACCATTCATCTCATCTTCCCCAACTGAATCTCTTATACTCATTAAACACTAACTCCCCATTCCTCCCTACCCACAATCCTTAGTAACCTATCTGTGATCTACTTTATGTCTTTTATGATTTTGCCTATTCTAGATGATTCATATAAGTGGAATCATACAATATTTGTCCTTTTGTGTCTGGCTTATTTCACATGCCATGTATAGCATGGATTGGTACTTCATTCTGTTTTAAGGCTAATACTCCATTGTATATATATATACTTGACCCTCGAACAATACGGGGATTAGAGGTGTCAACTCCCCATACACAGTTTGCATCTCACTTTTGACTCTCCCAAAATTTAACCACTAATGCCCTACTGTTGACCAGAAGCCTTAACCACTAATAATACCCTACTGTTAACTGGAAGCCTTACAAATAACATAAACAATGATTAACACATAATTTACACATTAAATGTATTATATATCTATATTCTTATAAAGGAAGATAAAAGAAAATGTTACAAAGGAAATCATAAGGAAAACATCTATTGTACTGTACTGTATCACAAAACTGGCATATAGTGCACAGTTCAAACCTGTGTTGTTCAAGGGCCAGATGTATACCATATTTTGTTTATCCAGTTGTCTGTTGATATTTTCTGTCTTTTGCATTGTAAATTATATTTGGGTTGCTTTTATCTCAGATATTTGGAATTTATACATCCTGTTTTTAAGTCCACTATTTTATAGTTTATATGAATTCAAGTGTAAATCTAGGTTAAAAAAATAAACCTATCTGCTTTTTCAGTCTGAAAAAGAAAATTATACTTTGACTCCTTCTATATTAGAAGACTAGCTTCTCAACTTTTTTTTTTTTTTTTTTTTTAGCTTCTCAACTCTTAATCCACTTTCACTTTATCTGTGTTTTCACTCTATGGTGAGCTTGGAACTTCATATAGTTAGTATATTTTTTACCCATTTCATGTTTTTAACTTATCTTTCAAGACTTTTCTCTTGGTAATTACATTGAATGTTAACACAAATTGTTTAAGTTTTATTTAAATGGAGTTGGTGCTCATTGCCAATTTTCTGTATTTTTTTTTTTTTAATGTTTACTTTTGAGAGAGAGAGAAGAGGAGAGAGAGAATGCCAAGTGGGCTCTGTGCTGTCAGCGCAGAGTCCCATGTGGGGCTCAGACTCATGAACTGTGAGATCATGACCTGAGCTGAAATCAAGAGTTGGACACTTAACCCGACTGAGCCAGCCGGGCACCCCAACCAATTTTCTGCCTTAACATTTAAGTTGATTGATCATGTATGTCAACCAGAATTTTCAGCTAATATTTTTAGTAAGAGTAACTAGAAGACATATTTAATAATTACTAGATCACTAACATCCTCAAGTTCTGTAGGTGTCGTTCTGTGTTGTCTTGCATTAATCATCTTGCTTCAGAGCTTCCTGTGCCTGGTGGTGATAAAGATTTTTCTTTTTACTGAAATGTTTTGACAGATTATATCTTTTATAAATGTTCATTAATATTGCCTGATACGTTAGTGCCTTATAATCTTTGTTCTTCATTCTTTTTTCATTTCCAGAAATGTTTTTGGTTATTTTGATCTAGTTCTGTTTTCTTTCTTGAAAATACTTGTAATAATTAGGCTGGCTTATCATTTCTGTCTTTTCCATGAGCTTCTCAAAATGTTTGTCCTTATCACTCATTTTATTTTCCTTTATCTCTTCCGATGTAGGCTTTATTTCTGCTATTGAAATTTTAGCTTCTTTACATCCTTTAAAAATTTGCCCTACTCCCTTTTCTTCTTACTCTGGTTTTATCATTGTCTTTTCTCTCCATATATGCCTGTTTCATAGAGTTTGCCAAACTGGAAGTTAGTTGTGTCTTGAGGTTATTTACCATCTCAATTAGGCTCTGCTTCTATGTGATGGGTAATTATCTCTTGTGCTACATTATTTTTTGTTGGAACCAACAAAAATTGTTGAATATATTTTCTGCTTCTTCATCTTTGAATTATAACAGTTATATAGTATCTGATATGCATTTGTTAGAAATGTTTGTGAATTATCCTTGCTATAGTTGACTGGGATTCTGGTTGGAACCTCTTCTTAGGTGTATTGCTGAAAGATAACACAGCTCCTAGTCTGAGTTCCAGTGATTAGTAGATACTCATCTAATATGATAGTTCTGGTGGGATCTTACCCTACCCTGGTTTCTAATATGCACTGTTAGGGCTCTTTGTGATTCTAGCATTCTACCTACAACACAACACTTTGCTTATATAGGACTATACCTCCCAGGAAGCCATGCGCCAATCCATGTTTCTCTGTACTTACACAGCTCCACCTGAACCTTATATACATACATACAGGCACATAGACACTTCTTGCTTATTTTCTGGAAGTTGCATGGTAGTTTCCTAAATGCATGTAGAAAGATCAGACAGGAAAATGAATGCTGGCTGCCACGAAACCCACCTCTGCATAGCAAGAAACAGCTTACTTAACTAGACTGGCTGATTAGTTTGTTTCTTTGAGGCCGACTTTGGGTCTCTAAATAAAAGGTGGCTTGCAGAGAGGACAAGATATCTTCATATTTTCTTTTAGGCAGATGGTTGAACTTTCTTATATGAAGCAGAGCATGGCTGGGTCATGAATCTTTTCTCAGTTAAGATTGACCTTATAGCTAGTGGAAATCCTTCAGAGATCTGATATAAATTGTTTTCATGGAAATTTGGGATAGACTACATGGGTGGCTTCTGATTTGATACCATTTTTTATGAGGGTAAGCTGGCTCCAATTTTTGTTTAACTTAGATAACTACCCAAGGAATTGAGTAAAATTGGTCTGCTATTGACCATTTTTCAGTAAAAGGTCTTACTTTAGATTGATAGATTATCACTTTGATGGTAGGAAATGGTATCTTGTTCCAGTTTGCATCTCTCTTTTCATATATTTATTGCCCTGCTCCTTTTTTTTTTTTTTTTTTTTTTTTTGCTATTTGGTGTTTGTGACCAAAACTTTTTTCCTTTTTAAAGTAGTCTTTGTTGTTCCTTACTTCCCCATTCTCTACCTTACAGGCTTTTTGAAGGATTTTCTGAGTCTTGACCCTTCTTTCATGCTTGGTCATTTCACTTTTTTAGTGTGGTGATTGGGTGAAGGCCCCGGGGAAGAAAAAAAGGATCACATTTAGACTACAACATTTCTTTACATCCTGCTTCCTCTGTGTATAGAGACCTTCCTCTCTTTACTTGCCTGGCAAATTTCTTCTCATCTTTCAAAAGACAAGTCTGATTTCTTGGCCTCATTACTCATATGAATGGGAGCTGTGGGTCCTGTTTTCCATTGCATTCCACTCATCCCTATTGCTCTTACCTTACTTCACAGTAGTCATCTTGTTATTACTTTTCCCACTGACAGCAAGCTCAGAGGGGACACTGAATGGTAGTTATCTTTAATCTCTAGCATCTGACACAATGTAGGCACAAAATAAATATTTGAATGACTTAGGAGAGCCTGAGGGTGTTTTTCCTTTAACTGTGTCATTTCCCTGCTTCTAGTATGAAAATATAAAAAACAGGTCTTTCTGGGAAGTGGAATTTAGATTTTATTCTGGTCTGGGTTTTTTTGTAATGATCATGTACCACTTTTGAGAATAAGAGATGAAAATAAAAAATACTTGTGTTTTTTTTTTAACTCATTTTTTATTAAAATTTTTTTTTAATTTTTTTTTTTAGCATTTATTTATTTTTGAGACAGAGAGAGACAGAGCATGAATGGGGGAGGATCACAGAGAGAGGGAGACACAGAATCTGAAACAGGATCCAGGCTCTGAGCTGTCAGCACAGAGCCCGATGCAGGGCTTGAACTCATGGACCGCGAGATCATGACCTGAGCTGAAGTCAGACGCTTAACCGACTGAGCCACCCAGGCGCCCCTGTTAAAAATTTTTTAATGTTTATTTTTTTGAGAGAGAGATAGAGTGTAAGCAGGGGAGGGACAGAGGGAGAGGGAGACACAGAATCTGAAGCAGGCTCCAGGCTCTGAGCTGTCAGCACAGAGCCCGAGCAGGGCTCAAATTCGTAGACTGAGAGATCATGACCTGAGCCGAAGTTGGATGCTTAACTGACTGAGCCACCCAGGTGCCCCTAAACTCATTTTTTTTTTAAGTTTATTTTGATAGAGTACGCACGTGTGAGCAGGGAAGGGGCAGAGAGAAATGGAGAGAGAGAATCCCAATCAGGCTCACACTGTCAACATGGTGCCCAACGCGGGGATCCATCTCATTGTTCAAGAGATCATGACCTGAGCTGAAATCAAGAGTTAGATGCTTAATCACCTGAGCCACCCAAGCACCCCAAGAATAAAAAATACTTAAAACCAAATCTCTCAAACTTCTGGTGCTCCCAGTTGCCCAGCACCTGTGACTTTTTGGCCCCATTCAACAGTCTGACCTTTCACTACTTGCTGCCATATGTCCTCTTGTCTCTTTGCTGTCCCATAAGTTAGATCATACTTACATGTTCATACTTGTTCCTTTTGCCTGGAATCCTACCTTCTGAGTAGGAATATGATCTGTTGTAAATTGAGGAATTCTTGTAATAGGGATCGAATCGTGAGAATTTAGACTGTTTAATGTCCTGCTGGTCTTATCCTGAATATATATGGTTGTTAAGGTGAGATTCCTAGATCAGTTTTATCAGTTGTGAGGATCAGAATAAATAGAGCGTTTAATTAATTGTCTTAGTTTTCTAGAATAGTGACCTGAAAGAAGACAGAATAGTGACTGTATCTTCAAATTTTGCTGGGTCCCTTCTAGCCTAAAAAGGAAAAAACCTTTACTTGACTCTGATGCCATCATAGATAAAACTTTCATTGGTTTATTTATTCAGCAATTACTCGTGCAAACAGATGAACTGGACACAATTTTAGGTGATGAGGTGGTCAACAAAATAATGGATCCGTGCTTGTGGAGTTTATAACATAGTAAGGGAAGACAGACATTAAAAAGGCAAATCCAGTGTGATGAATGTTAACAAACGAGATAAAATAAGATACATGGGATGGGAGTGAAGAGATGTTAGAAAAGGTTTTCTGAGAAAGTGACCTGTATGCCAATACTCGACAGGCGGAGGTGGTAGACAGAAAATAGGCTGACCAACTCAGTTGCAGTTTGCCACAGGCTTTCTTGGGTTTAGTATTGAAAGTCCCATGTCCCAGGAAAGCTCCCGAGTCCCAGGGAAATTAGGATGACCGTTCAGTGAACAAAAAATCTTCCTGGAAGGTCATGTGTGAAGGCCTGAGATGGCCGTTAGAAAAACTGGAAGAATGGATAAAACTTAAAGCCCGTAGAGGGAAAGACTACAAAGAAATGAGTCTGGAAAGTTAGGGACCTTATCATGCATGTATTGTTGGGCTTTATCTTCAGTATCCCACTTGAAGGCTTTAAGTAGGACACTGAAGTGACAAAATTCAATGTACTTCAGGGTTGCTCCCTGCAGTATGAAGATTAGACTGGGAGGGGCTGAGAGTGCATTTAGGGATAATAACTGATTAAGTCATGGGCTGCAGTGACTTAGAAGTTTTGAGAGGCATGGATGATTTTGAGAATTAGGGTATTATGATAAGAGTGTGAAAGCCTGAAACAAATGATTTTCAAAATTGTTTTCCTCCAAGAACATTAATTTCTTAAAGGAAAAACTGAACATTTTTACTTCCATATTTTTATGTCACCTGATAGAAATTTTACTAGCAGAACACATAATCCAGACAGCTGTTATTTTTCGGTGTTTTTGTTGTTGTTGTTTTGTTACATGATAACTATCAGTCTTTTTCTCACATATGAAGAACAGTAGCATAGAATGTAGGAGGAATGGCTTTGAAGTTACGATGATTCATTTTCTGAACACAGCAAGAAGTGTGACTTTAAATAGTTTTGTCTCCTGGAAAGCTGTCCCATTGAAAGGCTGTATGATCATTCCAGTGATGTTTCTATTCTTCAAATCATTTGTTTAGAAATCTTTTTTTTTTTTTAATTACTCTAGGAGGCTGCAGCAATTTCTTCAGAGTAGCTTCTTTACCAGAAGTAAACCCTCCATCTCTGCCTCTGTTTCTGTTATTCCCTTTCTACATCTATATGGCTTCTTTTCCTTTAAATTAAAAAAAAAAAAATGAAATATAATTCACCTATGATAAAATCCACCCTTTAAAGGGTATACATTTAAGTGGGGGTTTTTGTGTGTTATATATTTTAACTGTATTCATAAGGTTACCTAACCATCACTACTTTTTAATGTTTGCATTACCGCAAATAGAAATCTTGCACCTGATAGCAGTCACTTGTTTTACCCCAACTGCTCCCCCCTTGTCCCAGGCAACCACCAATATGTTTTCTGTTTCTATAAATTTGTTCTGGATATGTAAGTAGATTCATGGAAAATGTCTTATGTGGTTGGTTTGTTTCATTTTAGCACAGTGTTTTCAAGGTCGATTTATATTGTAGTGTGTATGGGTACTTCCATTTCTTTTTATGGCTAAATAATATTCCATTGTATGGGTACACCACATTTTATTTATCTACTCATCTGTTAATGGAAATAGGGCTGCTTTCACTTTTTGACTGTTAGACAAATAGTGCTTCTGTGAACATTTGTGTATAGGTTTTTGTGTGGACATACTTTCATTTCTTTTGAGTATATACATAGGAATGGAATTGCTGAGTCATAGGGTAACTCCCATGTTTAACCTTTTGAGGAGCTAACAGGCTGTTTTCCAAGGCGACTGTACCCTTTTGCAATCCTGCCAGCAGTGTGTGAGAGTTCCAATTTCTCCACATCCTCACTAACACCTGTTATTTTCTTTTTGATAGTAGCCATCCTAATGGGTGTGAAATGGTATCTTGTGGTTTTAATTTGCATTTCTGTGATGGCTAATGACATTGAGTATCTTCCAATATGCTTATTGGCCATTTTTATATCTTTTGAGAAATATGTATTCAGATCTTTTGGGAAAATATCTTGTGTTCAGCGTTGAGTGGTTTAGAACAGTGCCTCTCAGAATCTTTTGGTACTGGACTAACAACTTTTGTAAAATACTATACAATGGAAATGAAAGAAAAATTAGACATACAAAATACAGTCCCTTTTTGTTGTTGTTAGTGTCAATAGCAAATTACTGTGAGAGTTTCTAAATTGAGTTTCTCTCAATTTTTGTATTTCATTGAGTACTGGTAGAAAACAGTTAGTGTAACTCTTTTTGAGTGGTACTGTTTTACATTACTAAAAGGCATTTGAAAAGTCATGCAACTTTTTCTGTGTTTGAACTCAAGGCAATTGCATGTTTCTTATATTTTCTGTACTTCCAGCTATGACTCCCAATTCTAACTTGCTACTGAGGTAATCCCACAGAGGGCTGGTTTTGAGGCTTGAGGAAAACACGCATTTCATACAGACTTTACACAAGCTGGTTACATTTTACTGGGATAAGCTTAGAGTGTACTGTTTCAGCAAAGATCAGGCAAATTAAGTTTGGGGCCAGTGAGGATAGCTTTCTGACCCTTTCCCACTTTCCCTCATAGGACATACTCTCAGTGTTGATGATACTGTGCTTGTTAGAGGGGGGTTTCTGCCAGGTTTCCAAAAGCACAGAAGGCAGCTTTACCATAAAACCTCGTACTCCTTTATTTTACATCCAACCTTATCACCCTGAAATTCCAATGTAGTTATGTTACTTGTTTGTAAATAACTTGTCACTTGGCTGTTTAACATCCTTGTTCTGAGCATAATTTTTTACCTTATTGTTTCACATTTATAGAAAAATAAGCATTATTCATCCTCAGCCTCTTTCTGACCCTGTAGCCATGAATAGTCTGTGAGCATGAGCAGTTCATATCTCCTATCTTACTGGGCCTAGGAGGTCTAAGCATGTTGGCTGTTCCAGTCTCTGAAACCTTGTAGTCTAGGGACACTAAGGAGTACATTCTAATGCTATCCTGATTATTTATGGTTTGGTTGGTGAAATTCTGAAACCATTGCAGATCATTAAAAAGTGTTTTATTTGTTTATAGCGGTCTTAAACTAATGAGGGTGTATAGAGTATTTATGAATCATGTGAAGTGAGTTTAAACATTTGTTAGTCCCTCTGTATTAAAAGAATTATATTGGACAGCATCAGATTGATGCAGCAAATTAAGAAAAATGTTCCTTGCCAGCCATGAGTTTAAAATCTTATAGAGGGGCACCTGGGTGGTACAGTCAGTTAAATGTCCAGCTTTTGATCTCGGCTCAGGTCATGATCTCACAGTTCATGAGTTCGAGTCCCACATTGGGCTCTGTGCTGATGGTGCAGAGCCTGCCTGGGATTCTGTCTCTCCTTCTCTCTGCCCCTCCCCTGCTTTTGCAGTCTCCCTCTCTCTCAAAATAAGTAAATAAACTTAAAAAAAAATACCTTACAGAAAGAGAGAAGAAAAGTTAGATGCCGGGTGATTGAAGTTCAAAGAAGTGTGTAAGTGTAAAACTTACAGATGGGACTCTATCATTCTGGGTCCAATCAGAAGAGAAACCACAGAATCATTTGAACGTGGAACAAATTATTGATTATAACAAGAGGGTAGAATAATGACACGTGAGCTAGTAAGAAGTAAATACAAGTCTGAAGAATATAGTAATAGCAGATATAAGGAAGAGCTGCTACCTAGGGCTCATAGCTCACTCGGCACCTAGGAAGGAACCCTCCTCCCCCCAGAGCTGAGATCTAGACCTTGTTGGAGACAGCATGCCTATGGATACCTAAATAGCAGTGGTGCTGTGTGGGCAGAACTTGCTGAACATCTGTTCTCTAGGGTACCAGAGAAAGCTGTTGACAGGGAGGTGTTAGTTAACTCCACTACAAAAGCTCCCAAGAAGAGAGTAGGGGGAACCTGGTGGCTGCTGGGTATGCTGCTGGTCACCTTGCCGAATACAAGTCTGATGCTGGAGGAGTCTGGTGAGCAAACACACCAGAACCGGGAAGCAAAACTTTTCTCCTACAGTGTCTCTCCTGCGCCCTCTACTGATAAAGCTTAACATCGTGCCCGCTGGCCAAGGAAAAACTTTAAAAGTCCCAGGTCTATTTTCAGAATAGACAGACTGGATGAACTTGGAATTGAGAGGCACTAAATCAGTAACCAGCAAGGGAATGGTATTAGTGCTGTCAGAGCTCATAGGAGTAGAACTTCTATGAGATTATGACAGTTGAAGAAGTAGTAGTATATGAGCAGGGCGCCTGGGTGGCTCAGTCAGTCAATCCTCTGACTCTTGATTTTGGCTCAGGTCATGATCTCACAGTTTGTAGGATGAGTCCCACATCAGGCTCTGTGCTGACAGCTTGGAGCCTGCTTGGGATGCCCTTTCTCCCTCTTTTTCTCTGCCCCTCCCCCATTCTCACTGTTTCTCTTAAATTAAAAAAAAAAAAGGTAGTAGTATATGAAGCTCTTGTAAGATCAGTAGGGGTTTTTTTTAATTCAGCTATGATTGACATACAATGTTATATTGGTTTCAGGTGTACAGTATAGTGATTTGACAATTCTGTGTATTACAAAATGCTCACCACAATAAGTGTGGTTACCATCTGTCACCATACAGTGTTATTATTACAATCTTATTGACTATATTCCCTATACTGTACTTTTCATCCCTATGACTTATTTATTTTATAACTGGATGTTTGTACCTCTTAATCCCCTTTACCTTCACCTATTTCACCTAAAGTTTTTATTTTTTTTAATTGAAGATGACAGCTATTATTCCTCATTACAAAAACGGTACATGTTCATTTATAAAAATTAGAATATAGAAAAGTATTTTTCTCCTTGTGTATTTTAGAAACATGGGAAAAACATTCAGGTCTATTACCCTCAAAAAGGATCAATGTTAATCATTTGATCAAATATGGCTAGGTAGAGGAGATAGTTGGGAGGGAAAGCTTTCTGTGGTGGTGCTTGCTGCTGCTTTTGTATATTTGTTTACAGAAGAAATCGGCTTTGAAATATAATAATACAAAATGATATATACTAGCATTTGGAGGAACTTTATCTTTGGTGTTTATGCAAAATTTATTTATGTAAGTACTTTAAAATTTTTTATTATATTTTTTGTATTATTATTTTTAATTCCAGTACAATTAACATACAGAGTTATATTAGTTTCAGGTGTACAGTATAGTGATTCAACAATTCGATGTATTACTCAGTGCTCATCACAATAATCCCTTTCACCTACTTTACCCATCCCCCCTGCCCCACCTCCCCTCTGTTGACCATCAGTTTGTTCTCTGTGTTTAAGAGTCTGGCTTTTTGTCTGTCTCTTTTTTGTTGTTTGTCTGTTTTGTTACTTAATTTCCATGCATGAGTGCAGTCATAAGGTATTTGTCTTGTCTGACTTAGTGTACTTAGCATTATATCCTCTGGATCCATCCACGTTGTTGCAGATGGCAAGGTTTCATTCTTTTTTGGGGGGGTAATATTCCATTATATTTATATACCACATCTTTATTCATCTGTGTAAAAAAATTTTTTTTTAATGTTCATTCTTTTTTTTTTTTTTTAATGTTTATTTATTTTTGAGAGAGAGAGAGACAGAGCATGAGCCGGGTAGGAGCAGAGAGAGAGAGGGAGACACAGAATCAGAAGCAGGCTCCAGGCTCTGTGCTGTCAACACAGAGCCTGATGCGGGGCTTGAACTCACAAACTGTGAGATCATGACCTGAGCCAAGGCCGGACGCTCAGCCGACTGAGCCACCCAGGTGCCCCAATGTTCATTCATTTTTGAGAGACAGAGTGTGAGCAGGGAAGGGGCAGAGAGAGGGAGATACAGGATCCGAAGCAGGCTCCAGGCTCTGAGCTGTCAGCACAGAGCCTGATGTGGTGCTCAAACCCACAAACCATGAGATCATGTGCCTGAGCCAAAGTTGGACGCGTAACTAACTAGGCACCCCATTCATCTATTGATAGACACTTAGATTGCTTCCATATTTTGCTATTGTAAATAATGCTGCAATAAACTTAGGGGTGCATATATCTTTTTGAATTAGCATTTTTTATATTCTCTGGGTAAATACACAGTAGTAGAATTGCTGGATCATATGGTAATTCTATTTTAATTTTTTGAGGAATCTCCATACTGTTTTCTGTAGTGGCTCACCCAGTTTGCATTCCCACCAGCAGTGTACAAGGGTTCCTTTTTCTCCATTCTGACAGGTGTGAGATGGTATCTCATTGTGGTTTTGATTTGCATTTCCCTAATGAATAATGATGTTGAACATCTTCATGTACATCTTCATGTGTTTTTTGTTCATGTCTTCTGCCCATTTTTTAAATTGGATTATTTGGGTTTTTTTGGGTGTTGACTTACATAAGTTCTTGATATATTTTGGATACTAACCCAAGCTGTCATCATAGAGCCAGGCAGGGGGCTTGAACCCACGAACCGTGAGATCATGACCTGAGCCGAAGTCGGACATTCAACCTACTGAGCCACCCAGGAGCCCCAAAAAACATTTTTCTTAAAGCAAGGAGATATTTTTTTTTTGTCTGTCTTTGCTGGATTATTTTATTTCATACCCTCCCAGAAGTGGAATGCAGCCTCAGAATTCTAATCACAGCCTACAGGAAGATGTGGCAGCCAGCCTCTCAGGATCATTCAGTCAGTCTGTAAGGTGAAGCGTGTTCACTGCGATCTATAGGTAGTACTGGAGTATCCTTCCCCCATTTTTTATCTGTGGAAACTGTCTATCTTTTATGTCATTTATCAAGTCAAAGTCATGCACTTTCACAAATCATTTTGAGATGGTAAAAATGATCTCTTATTCCTCTGTACTCATGCATTCATTCAACAGATATTTATAGATTGCCTTGCATGTGGCAGGTTTTGTTGAACCATGAGTAAGGTATGTCACTTGTGGACTGAGACAGTTAAAAGCCCACATGCTCCCTTAGTCTCTCTCTTCCATTTTGGTGACAACTTGTTAAGATAGTAAACTTCAGAATCACAGCAGCCTAGATCCATAAATTATCTTAAGGAAAAATAACTTCCTCAAGCTTAGTGTCCACTAGAAATAAACCTTCTTTGTGTTAAAACATTAAGATTTTGCAATGTTTCAGCACACAGCCTGGCATATAAAGGGTTGTTTTTGGTCTTTTATTGGTATGACAGTACTACTATAAATATTCTTACAATTTGCATATGTGCAAGAGTTTCTTGGATTTATATCCAGGAATAAAACTGCTAAGTTGCAGAATGTAAAGGCAAACAACTTTACAAGCTAACACCAAATTGTTCTCTGAAGTGGTTTTGCTACTTTGCACTCCTGCCAGCAGTTATAAAAGTTCTCTTTGCATCTTGGTAGCATTTGATTTTGGTCAGCCTTCTTAATCGAGAAGATGTAAAATGGTATCTACTAATGGCCTTAACTTACATTTCCGTATCTACTACTGGCCTTAACATTTCCATGATTTTTTATGAGGTTGGGCACGTTCTCACGTATTTTATTCACTTGCCATCTTCCATGAAATGCCCATTCATGTCATTTGCCCATTATTTATTGGGTTGTTTGTCTTTTACTTATTTCTTTTTTGGGGGGGTGCTATTTATTCATGACAAGTATATCACATCCATGATCTTCTTTAGTCAGAAGTTCTTTGAAACGATGCCTTCGGCCTTGACCAGAGTGGAGTCGTTTCTCTCACCCATCCTGTGAATGGCGCCACAGATAGCGTAGGTTTTAAACTGGCCATTGAACCTGCCCGTTACCTTGTCAGCTTCAGCCACTTTCATGTGAATGGATGCGTGGTCCTTGGTGCCGATGATGCGGTTGCTAGAGGAGCATTTTCACAGCACATATAGGTCACGAACTCGCTGGCATCATTTTGCCTGCCAAGGGTGCACCTGCTGCCACTGCCACTAGCGTGAGTACAGAACGTATTTCTTTATAAGAATTCTTTCTATATTCTGGATACAATTTTTGTCAACTTACTTCTGTTGCAGATATCTCCTGGTTTATGGCATGTCTTTTTATAGTATAGAATGTAGTCATATTTATCATTCTTTTCCTTTAGAGTCATAAAAGGTATTCTTCTACATAAAGATATCCTCCTATATAATTTTCTAAAAATGAGAATTTTACGGGGCGCCTGGGTAGCTCAGTCAGTTGAGCATCTGACTTTGGCTCAGGTCATGAACTCGCTTTTGTGAGTTCAAGCCCTGCATCAGGCTCTGTGCTGACAGCTCAGAGCCTGGAGCCTGCTTTAGAATCTGTGTCTCCCTCTCTGTTCCTCCCCTTTTCATGCTGTCTCTCTCTCTCTCTCTCAAAAATAAATACAGATTAAATAATACAGATTAAATAATAATAATAATAATAATAATAATAATGAGAATTTTCCTTTCACGTTAAATCTTTAATCCATATAAAATTTTATTTGATATGACATAAGGCAGGGATCTTTCTTCGCCTGGATTCACCAGAAGGCAGAGCTTGCAGCAGAAGGCTTATGTATCTTTTCATTATTAGGAAGAATATATCCCAGGGAGCAGAAATAATGGGAAAGAGGAAGTGGAGCATACGTAGAGTGGTAGCCCATATGGAAGTGTAACTGATTGCTCAGTCCCATTGTACTGTCCTCCAGGAAGTTATAGAAAGTTTGTCACAGGATCATCCAACACAGGATAGAAAAAGGATCTGTCTAATGAGATGGGGTGTCTTCTCATCACGGATAGTTATAGGTTCACCCCTGCACTACCAGATTGCACGTGGGTGGGTGGCAATGTACGCAGCTCAGGAATGAAGTGAGGCATTGTTATGTTGTGTATGCATTTAAAAAATGGCCATGTCCATTCCTCAAAAACCTAAAAATAGAACTACCCTACAATCCAGCAATTGCACTACTAGGCATTTATCCACGGGATACAGGTGTGCTGTTTCGAAGGGACACATGCACCCCCATGTTTATAGCAGCACTATCAACAATAGCCAAAGTATGTAAAGAGCCCAAGTGTCCATTGATGGATGAATGGATAAAGAAGATGTGGTATTTATATACAATGGAGTATTACTTGGCAATCAGAAAGAATGAAATCTTGCCATTTGCTACTACGCGGATGGAACTAGAGGGTAATATGCGAAGCAAAATTAGAGAAAGACAAAAATCCTATGACTTCACTCATATGAGGACTTTAAGAGACAAAACAGATGAACATAAGGGAAGGGGAAAAATAATATAAAAACAGGGAGGGGGACAAAACAGAAGAGACTCATAAATATGGAGAACAAACTGAGGGTTACTGGAGGGATTGTGGGAGGGGGGATGGGCTAAATGGGTAAGGGGCACTAAGGAATCTACTCCTGAAATCATTGTTGCACTATATGCTAACTAATTTGGATGTAAATTTTAAAAAATAAATAAAATTTTAAAAATGATAAAAAAGAAAAATAAAAAATGGCCACATCCAGCATAGAGCTGGTTGCTGGAGTAGCAGCTTGAATAAGAGACAGGTGAGGCTAAAAGGATTGGAAAAGATGCATAAGTGGTGTGGTATCTGGTACAGGATCCAATTTCTTAGATAAAAAATGTTCATAGCAGGGCAAGTCTCTCCACATGATTCTATTTTGGGAGTGTCTTTGCTACTCCTGAGCCTTTGTTTTTCTGTATAGATTTTAGAATTAGCTGTCTAGTTTTTCATAAAACCCATTTGGGATTTTGATTAAGATTACTTTGGTATTTTTTGTTTTGTTTTTAAATTAATTTATTTTAGAGTGAGTGCATAAGCAGGGGAGAGGAGGGGGAGAGAGAATGAATGAATGAGTGAATGAATGAATGAATGAATGAATGAATATCCCATTCAGCATGGAGCCCCACACAGGGCTCAATCCCACAACCCTGGGATCACAACCTGAGCTGAAATCAAGAGTCAGACGTTCAACTGATTGAGTCATCCAGGTACCCCTGATTAAGATTACTTTGAATCTGTAGATTAATTTGAGGAAATTTGGCATCTGTACAGTTTTGAGTGTTAAAATTCATAAACATTAGTATCTCTCTCCATTTATTAGTTCTACTTAATATCTTTGAGTATATTTCCCCTCTGTGTAAACGTTCTAATTACATGGTTCCCAAACTGATATCCCACTGAGCTCAGAGTCACCATGGGATTTTAAATATTAGAGGGTATCGGTGATTGACATCTGTTGAGCACTGTGTGGACTTTCAGCTCTTGGGAGTTCACAGTTTCAACATTAAGTTGTGATACATTTGATAATGTCTGTCTTTATGAAGCAATTGCTGAGATTAAAAGTACAAAGATCAGCATGGAGCAGGAAATGAGTGTGGGCAGTGTCTGAGGTCTTGAGTTGTGCAGTGCCCATCAGGTGCATGTTTCCCAAAGTTGTTTGGACCTAACTACTAAATAAATGAAACCATTTGGAATTTCTTTTGTCATTGTTGAATAATTACTGGGAATAACAAGGGCACCGTGAGTTGAGAAGATTTGGGAACTTCTGTTCTAGGAACTTGGTATTTTTTTATTATGTTATAAATGGTATCTTTTCCCTTTCCCATTTCACTTTGGGAAGTGCAGTTGAGTTTTGTATATTCCTCTTTATCTTGGCAAAATTTGTGTTTACCTTAATAATTTATCATAGTTTTGTTGGCATTTTGTAGACAACCTTTTTAGTTGCAATTAATAACACTTGTTTCTTCTACCATAGCAAAACCATTGGAGGAAAAGAACTAAATGGTAATAAACCCAGATAAAAAAATTTTCAAAGCATTTTTCACATCCTGCAGTCTCCTGTCCCCAGTCACTTCAAAAATAGTAACTCAGGTATTAATACATTTTATAGGTAATTGAATTGAAGGACTAGAGAGATAAGTGAATTGTCTTTCAGTAGTCAACTTGATTAGTTGCAGTAGTTTACTTGCCTAAACTGGCTAACATTGTTTATGTAGGTGAAAAACACATTTTGGTATTCTACGATGTTGACGTATATGTATATAACACTTTGCCAGGTGCTGTTGGGGAGTAAAGAGAGAGATAAAATTAGTACCTTCTCACAAAGGGAGTTTGGTAGAGGAAATATGATACATCATAATAGCTCATAATAGAAGCAGTGTCATAACCTGGTTAATGAGTATTTGCTAAATGTGTAACACATAGTGAAGTTCCCATTGTAGATGTTGTAACCCTGAAAGATGTAAGAACAGAAGAAAATGGGAATTTTTAACCTCTGCCAAATTGCATTTAATTTTGTACAGTGGTCTTTGTTTCACTTAATAGTAAAGCTAAATAAATTTCACGTATTGTCTGTGAAGTGAAAAATGCGAGGGCATTTTTAGCAGCCAATGGATTATTAGATTGGGTCTCTGTGGTATCTTATTTATTTCAAGTAGTGGTATTCATTCTACTTTTGTTGGTAATTTATTGAGGGGGAGAGAGAGAGAGAATCCCAACCAGGTTCTGTGCTGTCAACTGTGAGATCATGACCCGTGGCAAAATCAAGAATCTGCGCTTAACTGACTGAGCCACCCAGGTGCCCCAGTCCCCCCTCCCCATTTTGTTCCCTTCCTCCCCCGCACAGTAACCAATCAAAGGTTTATCCTTCGATTAAAAAGATAATAAGCATGTGTTAGTGCATATGTGCATGTCTATGTGTTGACATGCCTTTTCTTTCCCCTTAGATAAATGGTAGCATATGATACTTCTATTTTTCTCCCATCTTTGATTTTCATTAGTAGCGTACCCTGAGATCACTCCATGGGGTAGAGTGATTTTCTCATTCATTTTCACATATAATACTTTAGTGGGTGATACATATAGCTAATTAAACCAGTCTCCTATTTATTACTATTTGAGATGCTTCCAGTCTTTTGCTGTTACAGGTAATACAACCCATTATTTATATATAATAATGTATATTTATATTTTTTATATTTGTTTATTATATTCATTATAAGAAATAAAAGGAAAACTATAATACACATTTGTAAATAACTTGATCACAACTATTCAAAAAATCAGCATGAAGTACCTGTATCTATCTGTTCATAGGCTTGACCTAATGCAATCTCATGTAGATGTACTGCCATTGATTACTCATCCAGCATGAGCATGTTGCTTTAAGTGATATGATATTACAGATGGTGAATAAACATCTCAGTAAAAGTGAACTGAGCAAAATGAAGGTCAAGGTCCTCTTGGTTTCATAGTGGTTGCATGGCTGGAAAATTCAGTGAGAGTTAAAACTGTAAAAAATATATTTTAGGGGCACCTGGGTGGGTCAGTCAGTTTAAGCATCTGACTTGGTTTGTGGGTACGAGCCCCACATCGGGCTCTGTGCTGACAGCTCAGAGCCTAGAGCCTGCTTCCAATTCTGTGTCTCCCTCTCTCTCTCTGCCCCTCCCCTGCTCAGGTTCTGTCTCTCTCTGTCTAAAATGAATAAACGTTAAAAAAAATTCTTAAAAAATATATTTTATATGTAAAAGAGAACTATGCCCTAGGTTTATACACACACACACACACACACACACACACACACACACACACATATATATACCTATATATTTTTATGTATAACTAAACCATTGCACGGTGGGACATTCAAGAGGTATGAGGACTTGCTGGCCCATTGTGAAATACTGGTTATCTGTGATCTCTGCTAACTACCAGTAGAACTCCTTTTAATTCCTATGAGTGTTTATAAAGTAAAACTTCAGAACTCTAAGTGTCCTTAAGTGCTTTAATCACATCCGGCAAGTGTGTGTGTGTGTGTGTGTGTGTGTGTGTGTGTGTGTGGTAAAATATACATAACATAAAACTTAACATTTTCAAAACTTTTCTTATCCCAGACAGAAACTCTGTACCCATTAAACAATAAGTGCTCATTTCACTCTACCGTTAGGCCCTGGTCATCTCTATTCTTTCTGTCTCTATGAATTTGACTACTCCAAATGCCTCATGGAAGTGAAATTATACACTATTTGGCCTTTTGTGTCTGGCTCATTCTACTTAATGTTTTCAAAGTTGATGCTCATTAGAGCACATATCAAATTTCACTTCTTTTTTATAGATGAACATACTCTACAGTAGGTATATACCACATTTTGTTTATCCAATCCTCTAAGTTTTGGTACGTAGCTTTGTCACTCTCATTCAGTTCTAAGTATTTTCTAATTTCCATTATATCATTTCTTAACTGTAAGTTTTTAGAGATGTTTTAAAATTTCCAAAACTTAAGGTATATTTTTCTGGTTTTCTTTTTGTTCTTGATTTCCAACTTGACTGATTTTGGTTAAGAGAATAGTGGAATTCTAATCTTTTGAAAATTTTCTTTGTCTCAAATTATTTTTATTTTGTCCTCATTCTCAAAAGAGTTTTGTTGAATCTGAAGTACGTTGGCACCTTCTCTCTGGACATTGAGAATGTTCCAGTGTTTTTTGGCTGTTGTTGCTATCAGGAAGTAAGCTAAAGTCCAATTGCCCTTTTTTCTCCTTTGGCTGATTTTTGGAACTCTTTGCTCTTTGATCTTAATTTCACTCTGATGTGTCTTTACTTTGGTGTGTGTAAATTACTTTTATCCTGCTTTTGATTTATTAAGTTTCTTCATCTTATGGATTTTGTGTCCTTCATCACTTCTAGAAATTTCTCAGCTACTAATTTATCTGGTAAACCATTCCTTCATTCATTATGTCCTTTCTTCTGAAACTCCAAATAGTTATATCTTAGGTCATCCAACCTACTCATCTTACTTTTCTTTCATATTTTCTCTTTGTGTCTATGCAGCATTCTAGTTACTTTCTAAAGAGACCTACCTCACCCAGTTCACTAATTCTTCCTTCCACTAAGTCTGCACTCCTTTTTACTTCAAATGTCAAATTCAAATATTCAGGTATTATGTTTTTTTTTTAAGTTTTTAAATTTGAGATTGAGAGAAACAGAATGGGGGGGGGGGTGAGCGGGGAGGGGCAGAGAGAGAGAGGGGGGAAAAAGAGAGAATCCCAAGCAGGCTCTGCACCGACAGTGCCTGTTGAAGGACTCGAACTCCCAAATCATGAGTTCATGGCCTGAGGCAAAGTTGGACACTTAACTGACTGAATCATTCAGGTGCCCCTTTCCAAAAGTTTTGTATGGTGGTTTTTCATATTTGCTTTTTTTCAAACTTCTGATACATATTCTGTGTCAAATCATTCTACATCTATTTCACCAGTCCATTTTGGCTAGTTCTGTCATGGTGCTTTGTTTCGTTTTCTGAATTTTCACTATGAGATGTTCCTTTTCCTTAGAATTTTATCTTTGGGTATTATTTGAGATCTGAGTAGTACCCAAAAAGATCTAAAGTTCTTGTCATTTGATTTTACCATTCACTAGCATGACCATATTTAATTAACCTATTTGGGAATTTGGGGGACCTCAGAGGTGGGATGAATTCATACCAAAAAACGTACATTTTGTTGTTAGGATTCCTCAGAGAACCTCACCCTCAGCCCCCACTCCACAGTATCACTGGACTCAAAATACTGAAGGTTTTCTTGTTCCGTTTGGCCCAGAGGGATTCATTCCTGATTTACTCTTGAACAGATGATACTTTTTAGGTCCTGGTCTTGTGTGGAAGGGGCTTCTATTAGATTTTTCAATTCAGGCAGACTTGGCTTTATCACCTGTCCCCTGTGACAGCCATCAAAGTGGAAATTTAAGGTCTCCAAGGGTTAGTCAAAAATCCTTCAAGAATAAATGGATTGGTAACTTGCTTACTCTTTGTTCTTGGTTTCACTTTGCTTTGGGCTCTATGGAAACATCCTTTTCATCTTAACTAGCCTATCCTTACATTTTTATAGATTTGATATATTATCCACTCCTTCATTTATTTGAGTTTGAATCAGAGTTTCTTTACACTACTTTATTCTTTTCCAGTGCCCCAGTTGTCTTCTGTATCTCTTCCCCACTTTCCTTTTCCTTTCTGGCTTTGCTACTAACAGACCTTATGTTATGGCCATTGCCACCAAATAAAAACACTCCTTTCCTTTTAATTTGTGAACTTGCCTTCCATAGCGTGTGTTGTACATTTGAGGTGATTAGTGATATTTTTTAATCGACACTTTCTCTCTCAAAAGCTTTTGAAGCTTTTGTGAGGTGGGAAGGGAGGAGAGGCCAGTGTTTTGGGAGCTCTTATAGCTTATTGAGAGATTGCTAGAAGTCTATCAAATAGTGTTAGATTTCATTTTTAAGGTACTGAAAACTTAAGATTCATTTGTTATTTATATAAAATGTAAGTAAAAAATATAAAGCAAGTTGTGCTTTTCAAATCATTTTTTAGTAGTGTATGGTTTGTACATTAAGTACCATAGTTGATCCAAGTTAGATTTATAAAAAATGTAACGATTTTTACTAGTTAAGACTAGTTCCAGACACCACTCCTTTTTTTCATTTCTGTCGTATATTTAGCTTCCCCTGGTCTCCTTCAGTAGACAATTGAGGAATTGTTTGTTTTTGAGTCGTGTCACAATTAAACAATGGGCCTGTTAGAAGAGTACAGTGTGTTTTGGGGCTTTTTGTTTCGCCTACTTGTTTTTCACTGAAAAGTAGCAAAAAGTGAACAGATTTAGAGAGAGGCATTATTATCATTTTTTTTTTTAAGAAAACATTTTTGGGTAATGATGGAGCAAAACACTGGTAAATCAGAATTTTATCATGAATTGTTCTTATATTGTTTCTGGCTAAAATATAAGATGTAAAGAACCTTATCACATCGTCACTTAGCACTTTTTAGGCATTTGACACCATCAGTAGAAGCAACACACAGAAAAAAATAACATTGTTTTATGGAAAAGGATTAAAGACTAACGCCATGAATTAGCTATTAGAGGAAAAGTGTAAATCTTTCCAAAGATATTTTTGTTAATATAGGGTAGTTTATATGTTGTGTAGTGAAATGCTTTTTGATAGAGAACTAATAAATTTGGGAAGAATATTTCCTCTGGTGACAGAGTATATAGTACCTTAAATCAGTAACTATTACTGTCTTAATACATGCAAGGATCTGTGTTAAACATTAATGCCTTAATACATGCAAGGATCTGTGTTAAACATTAAAGGAGACAGTATAATATATAATAATAATAGTGGTGGTGGTGCCTTTCAATTGCTTGAAGTCTTGAGCAGGAAAGATACCTAAAAGAATAATTAAGGATGCACAGTTGTAACTCATTGCCAGAGTCCTTTAAAGGTTTTGTTTTTAAGTAATCTCTAGGGGTGCTTGGCTGACTTGGTGGAACTTGTGACTCTTGATTTCGTGATTGTGAGTTCAAGCCCCACGTTGGGTGTAGAGATGACATAAAAAAATCATACAGTCTTAAAAAAAATCTTTACACCCAACGTGGGGCTCAAATTTGCAACCTGGAGATCAAAAGTCCTATGCTCCACTGACTTAGCCAGCCAGATACCCGAGAGTGATCCAGTATATTAACATGATTAAGAAAAAAACAACAACATGAAATTGAGTTGTTACTGACCTTGAATTCTGGTCTTAGTTTGTTAGTAATTAAATTCAGCCTACTTATTTTGGGGGGTGTTGGTCCTTCGCATACGAAATAAGAAAGAGGGGCGCCTGGGTGGCTCAGTCCGTTAAGCGTCCAACTTCGGCTCAGGTCATGATCTCGCACTCTGTGAGTTCGAGCCCCGCATCAGGCTCTGTGCTGACAGCTCAGAGCCTGGAGCCTGCTTCGGATTGTGTGTCTCCCTCTCTCTCTGGCTCTCCCCCCATTCATGCTCTGTCTCTCTCTGTCTCAAAAATCAATAAACGTTAAAAAAAAAAAAAAAAGAAAGAAAGATGGACCAGGTAAATTCTAATCCAGCTTTATTACTCTCTGAATTAGTTTTCCTGTGTAACTTGTATTCAGAGGATGTGAGGGGCCTGTGTGGAGGTGGGGGGCGGGGGTCAGTCTTGTTCAGAGGATTTGAAGGATCATTTTGAACAAGGATAGACAGGAATGATCTTACATAGGAAATAATTCTTGCTGAACATTGAAAGATTTGGTTAGATACAGAAAATACTGAAGAAAGTTTAAGAATGGAGAAATTTATACACAAAGATGAGTTAGGCCAGAAAATTCTTTGGTGTATTTGGGTAAAATGAGGCATATGATTTATGTGGTGCATTCATGATACCAGATCAATTCAGTAGTAAATGTCCCTAAATATCAGAGTTTAGTCCTCAGTCTGTTGCTTATGCGTAGCTCTAAGTAAAACCTGAATGCATGGAAACTCTTTAGGAAGCTGGTTAAAGCTTCTAACCTCTTCCTCTGAGCAGCAGTTGAAGACATAGATACTGGTTAGAGAAATCTTGAGATGAAGTGATGAAGTCCTCAGCTAAGCTGATGTCATAGTATCAAGGATTGTCATGCTTGTATTTACTAAGATCTAATCACTTATGAGGCATATTACTTAGAATTGTTGCTGTCATATTTGTCATCTTGAGTAATTTCATTAAGGATATCTGTGACCCATACGTTTAATGTTAAATTTGGGGGGTTATTTAGACATGTGTTGCCTGTAAGGTAATAACATCATGTTAATTGGGATTTCCTTGAGATAGCTAATTCAACGTTACCTGTAATGTATAATCACCAAGAAGAATGTTGTGAAACAAATAATCTATTAGCTCCTCTTTAGTTCTATTGGACTGAATGTATGCAGCAAATTAAAAAGCTACTGTGCAGTATATTAAAATAGAGCAGTAAAGAAAAGTTTTTGGGTGAACAAAGTACTGTATATGGAAAGGATTTGAAAGAATGAATAAATATGTGTCTTTTGCCACCTCAGTAAAACAATAATTGGCGTATGAGGGTGAAGTGTAGAGCTGGGATATACTTTAAAGCAGCAGTTCTCAGTGTGGTGTGTGGTACCACTGGGGTTTATGAAGTCAAAACCTATTTTCATAATAATACTAAGATACTCTTTGCCTTTCATACTGTTGACACTTGCAGTGCTGGCAGGTAAAACAGCCTATATTTTGGCACAAATTGAGGCAGTGGCCATACACTTGGAGGGGTTTTTTTTTTTTTTTTTCTTTAAAACCAGTTTCACTTAAGAATGTACTTCGCGTTTGCAACTACGTAGGATGAACTGGAGGATATTATGCTAAGTGAAATTAGAGAAAGACAAATATATGACTTCACTCATGTGGAATTTAAGATACAAAACAGATGAACATAAGGGAAGGGAAGCAAAAATAATATAAAAACAGGGAGGGCGACAAAACATAGGAGACTCTTAAATAGAGAACAAACAGGGTTGCTGGAAGGGTTGTGGGTGGGGGGATGGGCTAAATGGGTAAGGGGCATTAAGGAGGACACTTGTTGGGATGAGCACTGGCTGTTATACACAGGGGATGAATCACTGGAATCTACTCCTGAAATCATTATTGCGCACTACACGCTAACTAACTTCGATGTAAACTTATAGATAGATAGATAAAATTTTTAAAAAATGTACTTCATGAAATCAATAAAATGTTTAATTTTGTTGTATCTCATTTTTTATTTTTTTAAAAAGTTTTTTTTAACTTTTATTCATTTTTGAGAGACAGAGACAGAGCATGAGCTGGGGAGGGGCAGAGAGAGAGAGAGGCACAGCATCCAAAGCAGGCTCCAGGCTCCAAGCTGTCAGCACAGAGTCCAATGCGGGTCTCAAACCCACAAACCGTGAGATCATGACCTGAGCTGAAGTCGGCGCTTAACCGACTGAGCCACCCAGGTGCCCCTCTCTTATTTTATTTTTGTTTTTGTTTTTGTTTTTATCTGGGGAAGGGGGGCAGGAATCTCAAGCAGGCCCCACGCTCAGCATGGAGCCTGCCCCATGGGCTTGATCTCATGACCGTGAGATCATGACCTGGGCTGAAATCAAGAGTCAGAGGCTTAACTGAGCCACCCAAGCACCCCTGTATCTTTAATTTTAAGTTCACTTTTTAAGTATTTTATGTAGCGGGGTGCCTGGGTGGCTCAGTAGGTTAAGCGTCCGACTTTGGCTCAGGTCATGATTTCATGGTTCTTGAGTTCAAGCCCCACATCGGACTCTGTCTCCCTCTCTCTCTGCTCCTCCCCCACTCGTGCTCTGTCTCTCAAAAATAAATCATTAAAAAAAATTTTTTTTTAATTTGAGATATTCACATAGCTGAAACTTACCATTTTAAACTGTACAATTAAGTGGTTTTAAGATATTAAAAAGGTTGTGCAATGTCTGATGTCTAATTCCAGAACATTTTCATGAAATGGCGTTCAGAAAGAAACGCCATACCCATTAGTAGTCACATCCCATTCCGTTCACCTCTTAGTGACCACTAATCACCTGCTGTCTTTGTGGAAATATTTGCATGTTCTTGACATTTCATATAAATGGTATCATACAGTATGTGGTCTTCTTGTGTCTTTCTTTTTCCACTTATGTTTTAAAGGTCCAGCCACGTTGTAGCCGGTATTAGTACTTCACTCCTTTCCGTGGCCAAATATTCCATTGTATAGATATGCTACATTCTATCTGTCCATTTGTTGATGGATATTTTGGGTGTTTTTTTTTTTAATCTTTTGGCTATTATGAATAATGCTATGAACATTCATATGCAACTTATTTGTGGACATATGTTGTCAGTTCTCTTAGGTATATACTGGGAGTGGAATTGCTAGGTCATATTGTAGATAATTCTATAACTTTTAAAGGAACTTATTACATAATTCATTTTGAAATAGACTTTTTATTGTGGAATAATTTCAGATTTGCAGAGATAGTAGATTTCCTGTATAGCTATCACCTGTCTTCTAATGTTAACACAAACCCTAAAATGTCTGTCAAAGCAAAGAAGCCAACATTGGTACATTACTGTTAACTAAATTCTAGGTTTTATTGGTATTTCCACCAGTTTTTCCACTAATGTCCTTTTTTTGTTACAGA
Organism: Felis catus; assembly: GCF_018350175.1. Taxonomy (NCBI): domain Eukaryota; kingdom Metazoa; phylum Chordata; class Mammalia; order Carnivora; family Felidae; genus Felis; species Felis catus. The sequence continues at coordinate 72,274,059 of NC_058376.1, forward strand.
ATATAACATTGTCATGTCTCTTTAGACTCCTCTGCTCTGTGAACAATTTCTCAGTTTTTCTTTGTTTTTCATGTCTTTGATAGTTTTTTTTTAATTTTTATTTTTTTAATGTTTATAATGAGAGAGAGAGAGAGAGACAGAGTACAAGCAGGGGTGGGGCAGAGAGAGAGGGAGACACAGAGAATCTGAAGCAGGTTCTAGGTTCCAAGCTGTCACCACAGAGCCTGATGTGGGGCTGGAACCACAAACCACGAGATCGTGACCTATGCCAAAGTTGGATGCTTAACCAACTGAGCCACCCTGGTGCCCCTTTAAGGAGTATTGGTCAGGAATTTTTGTAGAATGTCCCTCAGTTTGGGTTTATCTGATGTTTTTCCCATAGTTAGACTGGGGTTATGGAATGTGAGGAAGAATACCATAGAGGTAAAGTAGGTTTCTCATCACATTCAATCAGGTGGTGAGTGACGTCAGCATAACTTATTACTGGAGATGTTAACCTTGATCACTTGGTTAATGCAGTGTTTGCCACATTTTTCCACCATGAAGTTATTTTTCCCTTTCCATACTCTTGGAAATGAGTCACTAGATCCAGTATATATTCAAGTGGGGAAGGAAGTTAAGTTTCAACTCCTAGGAGGGGATGTAGCTACAATTATTATTTGGAATTCTTTTATAAGGAAGATTTGGCACCCCACCATTTTATTTATTCATTTGTACTGATATGAACTGTATATATTTATTTTTTACTTTGGGTTAAATATAATGCTACTTTATTTTTCTGCTCCATTCATTCCAGTATTGGCTTTTGGGAACTCTTTCCTGTGTCCTTATCCTTTTTAAGTACTTCTTTACCTTCTGACAATATAAGATACTCTAGGCTCATCCTTATTTCCCCTGTCCCAGGCCTAGAACCAGCCATTTCTTCAAGGATCCCTGACTACAGTTAAGTAATTTAATTTGCCCAAGGTCACACACTTAAATAAATGGTGAAACCAGGATTCTGACTGAGGGAATCTGATTCCTCAACCCATGCTTTTAATCATAACTTTGGACAGCATGCAGCTGAAGGTGCACTGGCAGTTTCTAGTCATGTTCTATCTGTGAACCAGTCTTTTTTTTTTTTTTTTAAGTTTTTTTTTTTTTTTTTTTTTAATTTTACTCATTTTTGAGAGAGCATAAGCAAGGGTGGGACAGAGAGAGAGGGAGACACAGAATCTGAAGCAGGCTCCAGGCTAAGCAGGCTCCAGGCTCTGAGCTGTCAGCACAGAGCCCGATGCGGGGCTCAAACTCATGAACCATGAGATCATGACTTGAGCTGAAGTCGGACGCTTACTTAATCGACTGAACCACCCAGGCCCCCCAAGTCTGTGAGCCAGTCTTAAGGATACAGTTGATAGTCATCTCACCCTAAATAATTATTAAGCCCTGTTTTATATTGATTTTTTTTTTTTAACCACAGCTGTGATGGTTGTAATCAAGCTAAAAATTACTTGTTAGGCACAATTAACTACTGTTAATATTTTGGTACATTTCTTTCTTTAAATGCATGCAAATGTATTTTGAGATTTTGTTATATTATCCTAATTTTTAAATATGCACAAATATGAAGCATTTACAGTGTAACCAGAATCTGAATGTGCCATGTCTGTTTTAAGTGGTGATTAAGATGAAAGTGCTATAGAGTCATTCTGTTTTGCCTTGATGTTATGGTCACATAAGAGATAAACATCTGTCTTGATTTATCAGGTTCTCAAGTAATCCTCCAAGTGTTGTTCCTAAGCCTATCTTTCTTCCATTTCTAGCAACAGATAAGTCCTCTCTTGTGATGCACACCTGACAGTCCACGCTTAACAGCTAGTTGCATCTCACTCCAAAGCAGAACAAACCCCACATGTTGTGATCACTTGGTTTGGAAGAATCATCTGACTAGGTCATCTGCGTGACATTCTTAGATTCCACCCCCATTTCTTCTTTTGACCACCAATATTAATTTCAATTCAGGAAGTCTTTCTCACACACACAGATCTTTTTTTACTCTCTTCTCCCTGCCATTCTCTAGCTAGTTATCCCCAGAAAAGTTTATTTTCCCCCTTTACAGTCTCTCCTTCTTCCTCTTTTGTAGGCTGAAAAGTAATTGTCATTATGGAAGACAAAATACACAGTGGTTTTGGGGATGCCTGGGTGTCTCAGTTGGTTAAGCGTCCAGACTCTTGATTTCCACTCAGGTCATGATCTCACAGTGTCTTTCTTGAGTTTGAACCCTACATTGCGTTCTGTGCTGACTCTGCAAAGCCTGCTTGGGATTCCCTCTCCCTCTCCCTCCCTCCCTCCCTCTCCCTCTCCCTCCCTCTCTCTCTCTCTCTCTCTCTCTCTCTCTCTCTCTCTCTCTCTCTCTCGCCCCCCCTCCCCTACTCACGCTCTCTCTCTCAAAATAAATAAACTTAAAAAAATTAAACTATTCTCTCTCTCTCTCTCTCTGCCTGCCCCTCTACTCCACTTGTGTGTGTGCTATCTCTCTCAAATAAAAGAAAATTTTTAGTCATTTTTAATTTTATTTAACTATAGTTGGTATTCTTTACATTGTATATATACAAAATTTTATTCACTTAAATGCAATAAGTAGCTATAATAAAATCAGGATCTAATTACCAATTGAAATCTTGTTTAGTGAGGAGATGTGTTGTTTCCTAATATATACTTTTGTATCAGACCTCATCTGGAAGTTAGGCATACCCTCCCCTTTACTGCTGACTTTAAATGTGTATAATCTACTTTTTGTAAAAGGACTAAAATACATAAATATATATGTAAATATGTATGTAAGTAAGGTTTATGTGATATTAATGTTTATATATATAAACAAGGTTGACGTTTTCTACTGAATTAATCATGTGGATTAAGAGGGGTTACTTGACTGCCTGGACAGGGCATCACATGATGACAGAAACTTGAGATTTGGCCATACTCTGGTTTTGAGCCAAAATCTAGATTTACTTTTGAACTAGATCAAGTTCTATGGAACTGTCTGCAAAGCTTGCAAGAGACTAACACATGTACTTAGAACGTCACATTTTCAAAGAAACCATATATTACATCAGTGGCACATTCTCATCCTTTAGGAGAGTTTATATGAAGGCTAAGTTGTAATCACAAGGCTAGGGAAGCATGGACTCAGATTCTTTGTTAGGAGTGGTGTTGGTTGATATATTTAATAGCAAGCATTCTATCTTTGCTACAGAAATGGACCTGTCAGGCACCTATCCTTTGGCTGGTTAGAACATAATCTTCCTCTTTGGAATTCTCTTTTTTTAAGACTCCATGTTGTCTGTCTTTTCATTGGAATATTTACTCTTAGAATCAACTGATTAGGTGAATATCTTTTGATACGTTATTATCATCATGCTTTCCCAAAACTTACCCTAGTCCTCTTAACTGGACATAGCTTTTCAAACATTCTCTCAGCTAACCATTTACCACCTTTGTTACGGGAGATTACCTATATTAATAACCAGTTTCGTCTCTTATTCATTGAATTTTATAAATTTTTCAAACTTCTCTCTAAATGGATAACATTTTCTAATTCACAGTTGAAAAGAGGACAATTATTACTGTTTCTGCTTGTCTGTACTATTTTTTACTTTGTTATTGACTGTATGATTTTTGCCTATCTATTTCAGGCCACATCATAATTCCGAATCATGTCTGATAACGGAGAACTGGAAGACAAGCCTCCAGCACCTCCTGTGCGAATGAGCAGTACCATTTTTAGCAGTGGAGGCAAAGACCCTTTGTCAGCCAATCACAGTTTGAAACCTTTGCCCTCTGTTCCAGAGGAAAAAAAGCCCAGGAATAAAATCATCTCTATATTCTCAGGCACAGAGAAAGGTAAATAGCTATTGTGGCTTCAAGAGTCTCGGTTATTATTATTATTATTTTTTTTAATGTTTATTTTTGAGAGAGAGAGAGAGTGTTGGGGGATTAGGCAGAGAGAGAGAGGGAAACAGAGAATCCAAAGCAGGCTCTGAGCCCAACATGGTGTTTAAACCCATGAACTGTGAGATCCTGACCTGAGCTGACATCAGATGCTCAACCAACTAAGCCACCCAGGTGCCCCATGAGTCTCAGTTGTATTTTATGTTACCAATTTTGATATTTTTTCTCAATTATGATCTCTTTTTAATTAAATTATAATAATTGATATTTTATGGTGAGAACAATAACAGATCTAAGAAAACAATTGATGGTGGTATATAGGCACTATTAGAAAGGCTAGTTTCTCTTAACCTCTGATAATAAAGAATAAAACTAAGTTTTTACTCGTATACTTGGTATATCAAATGAATTTCTCTAATCCTCTCCTTCATTTGCTAAGACATGAGCTTCCCAACGTGAATGAGATTTGGAGATTTGAGAAAGAACTCATTGAGAGAGTTTGTGATTTTTCAGTAGTAGTAATACTTAGTACTATTTTTTAATCTTGTATTCTGTTAATGCCCTCCAAGGCAGCACTCCGTGATTAGTAAATTAATGTGTCTTCTACAAACATGAGTCTGGTCCAAGGTTTGTCAGTCTCAGTAAGATTGACATTTGGGGGCCAAATAACTTTGATGCAGGGATTGATCTTGTGCATTATAGAACATCCTATAAGCCATTCCTAGCTTTTACCAACTAGATGTCAGTAGCACCTCCCACCCAGCTATGACAACTAAAAATGTCTCCAGACATTGCTACATATCCTCTGTGGAGCAAAATCACCTCCAGTTAACAACCACTGGCCTAGTCACACAAGCTGGAATAAAAACTATAAATAGTCGTCTCCTATAAATTGAAGTCACTAAATTTGTTTTGGTGCCAAGCCTCAGGAAAGAACTTGTGGTTTTCAGAGCTTTTTGGATTTTAGAATTAGATAGGCATTATGGACTGGTAATGGGTTTTAGAGTAAGAATTAGGGATTAGTTTATTTAATTACATTAAGCATGGATATATGGCTCTGATAGCTAATAATAGATATAAGTGTAGATAAGGATATATTTCCACTCATAGATAGCCAAGTTAACATGGTGAAGGAAACCCAAATGGAAGAGGAGTAGTGCTTTATATATAATAATAAATATACAGGGCCTGTTGGCGTGGCCATGGCAGGTTTGCTGAAGAAGACCACTGGCCTTGTGGTTTTGGCTTTGTGTAAGTCCACACAAGAGGCTAAGAATATTGTACACAACGATTCTTGATGTTCTTGAGCAAATTCCTAAAAATGCAGCAATAGAAAGTATACAGAACAGATTACAAATGAGAAGTTGAGTATGGTTAAAGTGTAACCAGATGTTAAGAAATTAGAAGACCAACTTCAGGGTGGCCAACCAGAAGAGGTGATTCTTCAGGCTGAAAATGAACTAAGTCTGGCAAGAAAAATGATACAGTGGAAACTATGGGAGCTTTTAGTGGAAGAGCCTCCTGCCAACCAATGGAAATGGCCAATATAATCATCATTAAATGACTGTTGTGTTGATGGGGAGCTAATACAATTAAATTTTCTGTTATATTAATGTTTCCATATTATTGACATCTTAAAATCAAGAAAACATACAGGACATATTTAGGAGACTTGTTAAAATTGATGACTATGGTAATAGGGATTTGTGACTCCATTTTTTTAAAATTTTTTTTTTTTTCAACGTTTATTTATTTTTGGGACAGAGAGAGGCAGAGCATGAACGGGGGAGGGGCAGAGAGAGAGGGAGACACAGAATCGGAAACAGGCTCCAGGCTCTGAGCCATCAGCCCAGAGCCCGACGCGGGGCTCGAACTCACGGACCGCGAGATCGTGACCTGGCTGAAGTTGGACGCTTAACCGACTGCGCCACCCAGGCGCCCCTGTGACTCCATTTTTTATGTAAAGCATTCACTTGAGTTATTTCAAAGATGTTTTGGGGGGGGGGTTGTTATTTATTTTTTTTAACAGGTTAACAGATTTGAAAGTTAATTGGAAAAATTCCTATAGATTTTCAGTGCAGAGGTCATAATCAAAATGTGAAGTCATTTTAGTGTTTTTATATCATTTAATGTTTTTTATCCTGAAAAAAACAGGAAAGGAATTTAATTATTATTTTTTAGACAGATTTATAGGTCACTGAGGTGAAGTAGTAAGAGTAAAAACCATCAAATGATAAGGTGAAGAAATTGATTTGGTATTTCAAAGAAAAATTTCTTATTTGCAGTGGTAATTGGAAAAACTTTTCCTTTTGTCTCATTTAAAGAAGTTAGCTTTCTGTTCCTTAGCCTTTAGCTTTCTTGATCAACCAAAGTACATCAGGATAGAGACTGAATTTATGTAAAAGAAGAGACAGCAAAAGTTTAAAATTTATCTGATATGGTGGATAGGCTTATATTCAGAACATCTTTGTCATAGGGTTGTAACTTCAAAGTAGAATGACTGGTAGTTTTCACTAAGTTTCGAGTATGAGTGCAGTTGGGTATAAAAGCGAAGATAAATACTATTCAAGGAAAGAAACAGTTGGCGTAAATTACTTTTCATGTGTCCTCACCCTTCCTCCCTAGACCCTGTCATTTCTAAATACTTAAACTTGATATTTTTTAACTTCAAAGATAGTACTTTTGTGTGTGTTTGTATGCATGTGTGTGTGTGTTGCTATCCCTTATTGCAAAGCAAAATCCAGAATTTTCAGAATGAGAGAGTTGTGTTTTTTTCCAATATATTTCTCCCCTTACAGAGCTGTAAATTGAATGGTAACTGAATATTAAATGAAAAAATAATATACATTTTACTTGAGAGTTAAGAATACATAATCAATGAAAATTTACATAGATTGAAATGTACAGAAATTAACTGTGCAGTTTGACCAGTGGGTACACCTGTGAAAGCCATAATCGTTACATCACCATATCACATTATACACCATTTTTATCTCCCCAGCCTAGAACTTTACATAACCCAGCCTAGAATTTTATCAGTACCTCTGAAGCCCCCATCTGCCACACCCAATCTCTCTTTTCTCCACCTCCCACCAATATCTACCATCTTGAATTATGCAGTTTTTTTCCCTTGCTTTTTATTATAGTTTTACAACATAATATCTCCAAACAACGTATGGTTTAAGCTTGCCTATTTGGGAACATTTTATAAATGGAATCATAATGTATGCATTTTTCCAGGACTTACATTTTACATTTTTCACTCAACTTTTGAGCTTTTGAGATGCATTTTGGTATACATAGCTATAGTTCATTTTCACTGCTGATGTTGTTATATGCAGCTGTGTTTTGTTCATTTTCACAGATGTATACTAGTACACTGTATAAATATATGGCAATTTAGTTAGCTGGTCTCCTATCAAAAGACATCTGGGTTGTTTTCATGAACAGTGCTGCTCTATGGGTAATCTTGAGGGCATGTGCAAGTATTTCTCTATGGCAGTGCTTATTAAGCATCAGGTGACCCATTAGTTTAGTTCTTGATTCTCATTGCTTATTAGAATCTCTTTTTGGGGGGGGGGGAGGGACTTTAAAAAATAAATCTATGTCCAAGCTCCATCTCAGACCAATTGAATCAGTCTTCAGGGGCTTACCTGGGCATCAGTTTTGTTCTTGTTTTTAATTTTTTAAATACCTCTAGTGAATCTAATGTGTATCCAATGTCAAGAACCACTGCATTAGTGTCTTGTGAAATCTATATAGTAGGTATAATGTTAAATGAAATAGAAATAATCAGAGTATGTCGCACACTGTGCAAGAGTTGTGTCATGGGGGCATCTGGGTGGCTCAGTCAGTTGAGTGTCTCTCTCTCTCTCTCTCTCTCTTTTTTTTTTTTTTTTTAATATTTATTTTCAAGAGAGAGAGTGACAGAGCACGAGAAGGGCTGGATCAGAGAAAGAGGGAGACACAGAATCTGAAGCAGGCTCCAGGCTCTGAGCTGTTAGCACAGAGCCCAACCTGGGGCTTGAACTCATGAACCATGAGGTCGTGACCTGATGAAGTCAGAGGCTTAACCAACTGAGCTGCTCAGCTGCCCCTAGCATCTTACTCTTGATTTAGGCTCAAGACATGACCCTAGGGTCATGGGATGAAGTCCCAAATTGGGCTCCGTGCTGAATGTGGAAACTGCCTGGGATATTCTCTTTTTCTCCCTCTCTCAAAAAGAAAAAAGAAAAAAAATGTTTCTTTCATGAATTCATGAAACTTTTGTTTCAGTTATGTATTAGGTCAGAATGTAAACGTATTGATGTGGGTCTTGGCCAAAGATTTAAAAGTTGCTCTGAGATGTATACTTGGGAGTAAAATTGTAGGGTTACAGGGTATTCCCATGTTTGTCTTGAGTAGGTTTGTCAGATTGTTTTCTGAAGTCTTTTTAGTGTTCATTCTTACCCACAGAACATGTATGTTTGCTGAACATCCTTGCAAATTCCTGTTTTACAGGACTTGAATTTTTGCCACCTTGGGAAGTATGAGATAATATCTCATTGTGGGTTTAATTTCCATTTCCCTGAAGACTTGGGAAATTATTTTTTCATATGTTAATTTACCAGTTATTTGTGTTTTCTGTTCCATCTATTCCTCAGTCCATTTTTCTGTGGAGTTGCTTTTTCCTTCTTTATTAATAAACATTTCTTATTGTCTATATACTAATCCTTTGTCAGCTAAATGTTATTAAATATAGTTTTCCAAGTGGTGATTTGCCTTTTCACCCTCTCAGTGATATCTTTTGTTGAATAGAAGTTACTAATTTTGGTGTAGTTAAATCGATCAATCCCTTTATCAAATATGAGCTTTTTGTGTTTTAAGATTTAAATCTTTGCCAAACTATGGGTCAAAGATGTTTTCTTATATTTTTCTAAAGGTTTAACAGTATGCCTTTTATAATTTAAACCTTTGAACTGTCTGGATTTGGTTTTTGTGTATGTATAAAGAGAGATCCATTTTCACTTTTTTTGAACCAGTGTTCCCAACCTTTCATTGAAACTTTTGTCATTTCCCCACTGACCTGCCATACTAGCCCTTATCTGTCAGGTTTCCAGGTATGCCAGGGTCTGTTTCTCTATTGTCTACTTTATTGCATTGGCTTATTTGTACCTGAGCTAATACTGTACTGTCTTAATCATTATAGCTTATAATTCTTAATACCTGAGAGAGCAAACCTGCTACCAGGTTCTTCTTTATGATCTTTTGTCCTTTTGCTCTTCTCTTTAAATTTTAGAATTTGTTTATCACGTACTTTAAAAAAAAAAAAAGAACAAAACAACCAGGGGCGCCTGGGTGGCTCCATCGGTTGAGTGTCTGACTTTGGCTCAGGTCATGATCTCACTGCTTATGGGTTCGAGCCCTGCGTCAGGCTCTGTGCTGACAGCTCAGAGCCTGGAGCCTGCTTCGGATTCTGTGTCCCAGTCTCTCTCTCTGTGCCCCTCCCTCGCTCATGCTCTGTCTCTCTCTCACGAATAAATAAAACATTAAAAAAATTTTTTTTAAAAAACAACCTGCTGATGTTTTCGTTAGATTTGCATTGAATTTGTAGAGTGAGATGGGAAGAATTGCATTCAGCTTTATTGTTAAGTAAGAGTAGAGCTCCTGCAGTCTCTGTGTAGCCTAGTTGTAGAGAGAGAAGGAGAAAGAAAGATGGAATGTTTGGAGGGTAGGGTGCTCCTTAATTCTTCTCATTCTCTGGGGTTCTTCCCTCCCTTTCCAACCCAGCCTCCCTGCACTTTTGTTTCTTCCTAGTTGTCACCTCCTACATTAGTGTGACCTGAAACTTTGAGGGTTAGGAAGAAGGGAGAACCCTGTGTGTGTGTGTGTGTGTGTGTGTGTGTGTGTGTGTGTGCGCGCGCGCACGCATAATCATGCTTCTATGAACACAGAGATCTTACTGCTTAACTAATCCCGACATTTCTGAACTGGCATTCTCCTGCCTACATCCTGAGTGGCTGTTTCTCTCCCATAGTTTTATCTGAATTGCTTTTCATCTTTAGGCATTCCTCACTGATTTTGTTCCATGATAAATAAAGAGATTTGACCAGGAAGGGGAGGGCTACAGTATGTGGTTAGTCTTGAAAACAGAGTCTAGAAGGGAAAAATTGTATTTTTATTTTAAAAAATCATAATTACTGTAAGATTTTTGCCATCTCTAATGTCCTAATCTAGAAGTACTCATTTTATTCATTTACATCCCTCATTGGTGTCCTTACTAATAGGCAGCTAATGTTTTCATTAAAAAAAACAAAACAAAACCCTGGCCTGTTCTCAGTGATTCATTATTGGTTAATCAGTGTCACTGGAAGAGTTAAGAAAATTAGAAATTCTACTTTTTGCTACTTTTTTTTTTTTTCTAAAATGTTTACTCCTTTTTGAGAGGGGGAGAGCCCATGCAAGTGGAGGAGGGTGGGAAACAGAGGATCTGAAGCGACAGCAGCAAGCCCAGTGTGGGACTCGAACTCACGAACTGTGAGATCATGACCTGATCTGAAGTCAGACGCTCAACTGACTGAGCCACCCCGGCACCCTTAGAAATTATACTTTTTATGACAACTTGATTGAACAGATCTCTTCACATTTTGATACATATCATATGTACCCTGTGAGTCATCAGAGATAGTGATAAGCAAAGCAGATGGTATCCCTGCTCTCATGACATACCAAAAACTGTAACATGAAGTTACAAACTATGAAAGTGGTAATAGGATTAGTATAAGACATCTGTCGTCTCCAGGAAGGCTTCCTAAAGAAGTGACAATAGACCTGAAGAAGACTAAAGAATGAATAAGTGAAAATAATTAGGAAGATGTTGATAGTTAAATGTGTGTTCTGTGCCTAGGAAAGAGTTTCAGACGGATCATAGCATATTCATGGAGCTGAGTACAGTGCAGTATGACTCTAAAGCAAAGAGAGGGAAAGAATTCTAGTATGATGTATGGAAGAAACCACAGACAGCAGAAGCAGCTGAAGAGGTGGGCAAGGAACAGATCATAAAGGGCCTTATATTCCATGCTATAGAGCTCAGATTTTATCCTGTTTCCTAGGGAACCATTACAGAATTTTAAACATGGGAAAGACATGGACACATTTCTGTCTTAAATAGGAGAGACTAGTAGCTGTATAGACAATAAGTTTTGTTGGAGGCCTAAGACTGAAGTTGGAAGCTAGTTAGGAGGATTTTGCAGTAGTCCAGGTGAACAATGGCTTAACAAGTCAGGTAGTTTTGTTAATAAAAATGGCAATGAGCCACTGTCTTGGCTTATTTTGAAAAGCTCTATTCAGTTAGTTAGTGTTGAATGGTATGGTATTTATTAACCAAGGCAGTTTTCTAGTTATTCAGTCTGCATGCACCTTTACTTCTGGACAGTGATGAAGATGATAGAACTGTGAATATCCCTTCTGGTTCAAAAATTGAATTCTAACTTTAACAAGAGTCGCCCATACCCGTCTTCCTATTTGCTAGAGAATACTCTTCTTTGTCATGAAATAAAGTTGGTTTCACTGATTTGAAGTTGTTCTGGGTCAAAGGAACAAAAGGGTAATCACTGATTCAGTTAGAGTAGAAATAGAAGAGTCTCCCTTTTAAGGAGATGGGGGGTGGGGCGGTGTCCAGCCTTATATTCTAGCTCAAATGTAACCTAAAAGGTGGTGGCCTTAAAGAATGTGGCAGTGACATACTTATGACTCTTTTTAAGTACATTCTGTGTAACACATGACTCAGGGGCCCCACCTTTTGGCCGAAAGTTGCTGCTGGCCTGCTTGTTTTGTTCTATAATGACGAAGTTGTGGGTTTTATTTCTGAGAGAAAAGAGTTTCTTTCCCTGATCCATTACTTCCAATCTAGTGATTCAGTTGCTTGGTGGATATCTGTAGATAGAAGATGGTGGGGGGTTTTGGTGGTGGTGGTGGTCCTTGTAGTTCTTGGTTTCCAGAGTTATAAAGGAATGATTCTGTTTATGTAACAATATCCTTCTAGCACATTGTTTGATTTGAAACATGCTTCACTATCTTTTTTTTTTCTTAGATATTTTTTTAAGTCTCTCCTTTCCTTTCCTGAGACAACTAAAATACAGGAAATACATGTATGTATGTATGTGTGTTATATAAAAACAAATGGAATTAAACAGATTTTTAGGGTATTGAGTCATTTCTTTTATAGTGGATTAATGTATGTAAATGTCTTAAGTTCTGCTTGTTTTTATTTCTTTAACTTTTTATTCTGTACTCCTAATACATATGAAACTTTCTTTAATATGTGTCTCTAAACTCAACATTCTCGGGGCGCCTGGGTGGCTCAGTCGGTTGAGCGTCCGACTTCAGCTCAGGTCACGATCTCGCAGTCTGCAAGTTCGAGCCCCGCGTCAGGCTCTGGGCTGATGGCTCGGAGCCTGGAGCCTGCTTCCGATTCTGTGTTTCCCTCTCTCTCTGACCCTCCCCCGTTCATGCTGTGTCTCTCTCTGTCTCAAAAATAAATAAACGTTAAAAAAAAATTTAAAAAAAACCTCAACATTCTCAAATTAAAAAATATGGCTGGGTCTTAGGCACAAATGGAACCAGCAGTCCTCTTCCTACATGTCTTTCATTATTTTGTTTTAGAGAGAGAGTCCAAGCTAGGGAGAGGGGCAGAGGGAGAGAGAGTTTTAAGCAGGCTCCACACATAGCACGGAACCCAATATGAGGCTCAACCCCACAACCCTAGGATCATGACCTGAGCCAAAATCAAGAGTCAGATGCTTCACTGACTGAGCTACTCAGGCACCAGGATTTTTTTTTCTTAAATTTTTTTTTAGTTTATTTATTTATTTTTTGAGAGAGAGAGAGAGAAAGAAAGAGGGGAGGAGGAACGAGCAGAAGAGGGGCAGAGAGAGGGGAGGAGAGTGAGAATCCAGGCAGGCTCCTTACTGTCAGCGCAAAACTTGACATGGGACTCAGTCTCAACAATTCTGAGATCATGACCTGGACGCCTAACCGACTTGGATGCCTGACCAACTGAGCCACCCACGCGACCCTCTAAGCAGATTTTTTTAAAAGAAGAGGAGGGGCACTTGACTGGCTCATTCAGAAGAGCGTGCAACTCTTGATCTTGGGGTTATGAGATAAAGCCTCATATTGATTGTAGAGATTACTTAAAATCTTTTTTTAAAAAGGAGGTTTTAAAAGGAGAAGAAACAAGTACTTTGTAGTACGTGAAATTATGTATTTTGCTGTCATCAATTCAGAGTCATATAAAAAGTAAACTATTGGTTTATAGTTGGTTAATAAATATTTCTTCTGTATTCAGGATACTTAGTTAGAAATCCAGGGACTTCTGAAGAGTCTTCTAAAGAGAAATAGAGGGCATAACCTCAGAATATTCATAGTGTAGTGGAAGATGAGAGGTTTTTGGTTTTGGGGGTTTTTGGGTTTTCTTTTTCTTTTTTTTTTTTTTTAACGTTTATTTTTTTTGAAGGAGAGAGAGAACGTGAGCGGTGGCGGGGCAGAGAGAGAGGGAGACACAGAATCCAAATCAGGCTACAAGCTCTGAGCCATCAGCACAGAGGCCAATGCAGGGCTCGAACCCACGAACTGTGAGATCATGACCTGGGCCAAAGTCAGACGCTTAACCGACTGAGCCACCCAGGCGCTCCGGGGTTTTTCTTTTTAAGTTTATTTATTTTGAAAGAGACAGAGCATGGTGGGGAGGGACAGAGAGAGGGAGAGAGAGAATCCCAAGCAGGCTCCATGTTGTCATTACAGCCCAATGCGGGGCTCCATCTCACAAGTTGCAAGATCATGACCTGAGCCAAAATCAGGATTTGAACACTTAACCAAATGCTTAACTGACTGAGCCAGCCGGATGCCCCAAGAGGTTGTTTATGATAGATGGGGTTGTGCATTTCAGTAAGGAGAGCAAAATATATACTCGGCTTTAACAGTTCCATTTCCCTCTGCTCCTTGCCACATCTAATGTGCCCTGCCCTCTTAATATAGTAAGATCTCAGGCACCTGGGTGGCTCAGTCAGTTAAATATAGTCAGATCTCTTGTAAATAAGTATTCTATATGTCAAGGAGACCTAGAAAGGAGATGGACATTTGAACACAAATCTGTCATCACTAGTCAAAAAAAATATATGTATTTCCTTCTGATGCTAGGTCAGTAGCGTCTTGTAAACAAAGAATAGTATATAGAAACATTCCAATTGTAGATATGCAGACCTATCAGACAACACAACTTTTAACTCTTTTATACTAGAATTTTCTGGTTAACAAAGCAAATTGACCACATCTTGCTGTCCCTCCCCAGACCCAAGTAAAGTGATAGTTAAAAAAATTTTTTTTAATATCATAAGGGCAAAATGAATAGGAGACAGTAGTGTACAAAAGATTTCAATACATATTTGGAAGATGAAAGGGTGGAAAAATGGCAGCTGAGTAAACTGAACAGATGAAGACCTATCCTAAGCATTTGCAGAGGGAACATCTATGAGAAGTGAACCAGTTTTCGTGTAAAAATCTCAGAGGCTTAGAATTTAGAGGCACACATCATGGTGTGGTGGGGTGGGAGAGCTATAATACACAAGTTGAAAATGGGTGGGGGGGAATTAGTGGAAAATCTATGTAGGAGGTGTCAGGCCCCTTAGGACTCCTTCTTTATCCCATTCAGCCAATGAAATGCTATAAGTCCCATCTTCTGGTAGAACAAAAGAACAAACTGATGCTGATATGTATTCAAGGAGAAATTAAACCTCAGAGGCCCCTCATTCTTGTTGGAGGAGTCAGTGAAAGATGTAGCACTAAAATAAGAAAAGCAGATTCAGTGTAACTTAATATAATAAACTTCTTTTCTCTACCCTGCCTCCAGAATACTTAGAGCTTGACTCAAAGCCCTCAGACTAGAGATTAGAAGATTTTTCAAAGTGTAGGTACCCCCCCGTCCCCATCTTTAATGAAAAGGCTGACTTATTTCCCAGTTAACTCTTTTTTTTTTTTTTTTTAATTTTTTTTTTCAACGTTTATTTATTTTTGGGACAGAGAGAGACAGAGCATGATCGGGGGAGGGGGAGAGAGAGAGGGAGACACAGAATCGGAAACAGGCTCCAGGCTCTGAGCCATCAGCCCAGAGCCTGACGCGGGGCTTGAACTCACGGACCGCGAGATCCTGACCTGGCTGAAGTCGGACGCTTAACCGACTGCGCCACCCAGGTGCCCCCCCAGTTAACGTTTTAATACTTTGCTATATGAAGAAAACCAGCCTATACACACAAGTGAACTATATATAATCTTCAAGAAGAAGATAAGTGGCATCCATGAAACAAGGAAAGTATTCTCACAGAAAGATCAGATCAGAGAACAATGAGAAACAATTCTTGGAAAATCAACATTTAAGATTACCAAAACAAACAAAAGATATCAGTAGGTGGAAGATTGGAAGATAGTCAAGAAAATTTTCCCAGATTATTAAAAATGCAAAGATGAGAAAAATATAACAGTTACAAGATCAGACCAAGATGTACTGATGTAACTAATGATGAACAAAGAAAATAAAGTGAAATAATCCAAGAAATAATAGAAAAGTTTTCCCAGATCTGAAGAATATAATTTCCAGACAGAAAGGACGCACCGAGTACCCAGCCCAATGAAAGAATAAAGACCACCTCAAATCATATCATCCTGAAATTTCATAATAACATGGCTAAGACAGCAAAACCTGTTGTATACACAGATGGAGTAACAGTGACCAGATTTACCCCTCCACCTGAAAGAACTGAAATAGAACTGGGGGGGAAATATGCAAAACAGCGGTTTTCATGATATTGTCCATCAAATAATGAAGAAAAGCAATCCCTAAGAGATAGGAAATGATTGAGGTGAGCCCTACAATTGATCCAGCTTACTTCCTGGCAAGAGTTCCCAGGCTGCAGCACAGGGAGGGACAATTAGGTGGTCTCCTAGAGCTAAGAAACAGAGCTGGGAGCTGGGAGATGTCAAGGCAGCTAGTTTGTATACACACACCAGAGAGGGAGAAAGATCTGTAGAGATCCCCCTTGAGTCTTCAGTAGCACATGCATGTGAGATAAGTACCCGGAGGTGGAAAAAGCAGCCACTGGAAATGATGAGAGGAAGTTGTCCTCAGTGCTCACACAGGGCCCAGAATATTTCCTAGTCCCACCATTCAGAATAAGAAACATAGAGAGGTCTTGCCTCAGTAATGGGACAGAATTAACTCTAGATTTAATGTCGCTCCAATTTTGCCTAACAAAACTTTAATTCCTAAAAGGATCAACTCTTTCTAAATTTGTTTCTTTCCTATATAAGTAAACAGCTTAGAATCACCTATGTGTGTCTCAAAACAAAGCTCACCAATATTGATAGGAATACAAAAATATCAGGCACCTACCACGGAAAATTTTTGATGTCTGCCATCCAGTCAATATTTTCCAGGCATGCAAAGACCCATAATGAGTAAAATCAATCCAGAAATGACATAGATGATAGAATTAGTAGGCAAGGACATGGAAATAATTATATTCTATATGTTCAAGAACCCAAAAGAAAGATTCAGCATATTTAGAAGTAGCGATGGAAGATAAAAAAATTTTAGAGATGGAAAATACAAGGGATAAGAATCACAGATTAGGCTTGCAGAAGAAAAGATTAGTGAATTTGTATCTGACTCTTGATTTCAGCTCAGGTCATGATCTCACAGTTCGTGGGTTCAGGCCCCATATCGGGCTCTCTGCTGAGGTTCTTTCTGTCTCCTCTCTGTCTGCCCCTCCCCTGTTCATGTGCACGACTGTGCATGCATGCTGTCTCCCAAAATAAATATTTTTTTTAATAAAATAAAACGAAAGAGGAGAAATCTGAAACAAAAGTGAATAGCTGTGGGATAACTTCATGCAGACCTGATACAAGTGTAATTGAAGTCTCCAAAGAATGGGAGGGGGAAACAAAAAAAAAAGTACTTTTTAAAAAGTGGCTGAAAACTTTACAAATTTAATGAAAATTATAAACCCATAGATTCAAGAAGATAGTGAATTTATGATGAAAACTACACCCTGGCACATAATCAAATTGTTTAAAACCAATAATAAAGAGAAAATCTTAAAAGCTTTCAGACATTGGCTCAATTTTCTATGAACCTAAAACTTCTCTAAAAAATGAAGTCTGTTAAAAAACAAAAAAGCTTACTGTTGTAAGCCGAAAAAATAGCTGCCAGAAAGAAGAGACACACATGTATAGGAACAAAAAATGACAGCGGACTTTATGGAAGTAATGGTGCATCCCAGAAGACATGGGGCAGTATCTTTAAAGTACTGAAGGAAAAAAGTCTGTTAACTTGGAATTCTCTGTCTTGTCAACGTATCTTTCAAAAGTGAAGGGAAACAGGCTTTTTTAAATGTGTAAAGGCTGAAAGAATTGATCACCAGCAGGCCTGCACTGTAAGAAATGTTAAACCAAATCATTCAGGCAGAAGGAAGATGTTGTCAGATGGAAATGTGGATCTGCATAAAGGAATGAAAATCACTGACAATGTTTTTTCTTGTCTAAATCTCTGAAAAAATAATCAAGTGTTTAAGAAACGAAGTACTGATACATTCTATCACAGATCAACCTCAGAAACTAAGTAAAAGCCATTTACACACATGTTGTGTGGTCCTTTTTCTTTTTTTAAGTTTGTTTCTTTTGAGAGTGACAGAGGCAGCACAAGTAGGGGAAGGGCAGAGAGGGAGACAGAATCCTAGGCAGGCTCCATACTATCAGTGCAGAGCCCATCACAGGGCTCGAACTCAGGAAACTGCTAATTCATGACCTAAGCTGAGCCGAGAGTCAGACGCTTAACCAACTGAGCCACCCAGGTGCCCCCATGTGGTCCTATTTATGAAATGGCCAGAATAGGCAAATGTGTGGTGACCAAGATTAGTGGTTGTGTAGAGCTTGGTAGGGGGAGAGGGATTAATGGGTAGTGATTGCTGATGAGTACAAGGTTTCTTTTAGGGATGATGAAAATGTTCCACGGTTGGATTGCAGTGATGGTTGCACAACTCTATATATAAATAAAACCCAGATTAACTTTATGGCATATAAAGAGTTACCACTTAAAAAACCAACAAAGGAGGGGCTCTGGGTGGCTCAGTCGGTTAAAGTGTCCGGCTCTTGATCTCAGCTCAGGTCTTGACCTCAGCGTTGTGCGTTCAAGCCCCATGATGGGCTCTGCACTGGGTATGAAGCCTATTTAAACAACACAACAACAACAAAGGAGATAAAAGGGAATTATAAAAAATACTTAGTTAATCCAAAAGAAGAAAAAGAGGAAAATGTAAACAAAGAATAGAGACCATTAGAAAACAAATAATAGAATAGTGGGTTTAAACCCAGCTGTATAGATAATCACATTAATTGTAACTGGTCTAGACACCCCAATTTAAAAGCAGAGTTTGTTAGGGGCGCCTGAGTAGCAGTTAAGCATCCAGCTTCAGCTCAGGTCATGATCTCACGGTTCACAAGTTCAAGCCCTGCATCGGGCTCTGTGCTTACAGCTCAGAGCCTGGAGCCTGCTTTGGATTTTTAAAGTATGCTAACGGTGAAAAGAAAACCTGTACTGACTGATGTTAGATAAGGTAGACTATAGAGCAAAAAATACTGCTCTAAATATTTAAGGGATAAGGATAAGAAATAGGTTATTTTATAATGGTATAATGTCAGTTCATCAAGAGGATATAATAGATGTAAACATTTATGCACTTAATAATAGCACTTTGAAATACATGAGGCAAAAACAGATAGAATTTTAAGGAGAAATAGATAAGTACACTTACAGTTGGAGATTCCAGGATACTTTTATCAATAATTGATAGAGCAAATAGATAGAAAAGTACTAAAACTATCAATCACCTTGACCAGCTGACATTTATAGAACACTCCACCCAGCAGAATACATATTCTTTTCTAAGTGAACACAGAACACATCCTGAGATCACATTCTAGGGAGATTTTTAAAACCTAACAATTCAGAAGAATTTAAATCACATGAAGTATATTCTGTGCCCACAATATAATTAAATTAAAAATCAGTAACAGAGAAATTTCTGGAAATATTTCAAAAGTAAAATAAGAACAAAAAAACCCACTTCTAAATAAAGAACTCAAAAGATATTTAGGAAGTATATTAAACAGAATGAAAATTCAAAGCATCAGTATCTGTATGATGCTGCTAAGATAATACTTAGAGGAAAAGTTATGCCACTAAACACCCATATGAGAAAAGAAAAAGATTTCAAATAAACGACTTAAGCAAAGCTGTCTTAATAAACTAGAAGGGAAGAGTGAGTGAGATCCAAAGTAGTAGAAGAAAAGAAGTAACAAAAATTAAAGTGGAGATCAATAAAATAGAAAAATCAGTGAAACCACAAGCTGACTTATTGAGAATATCAATTAAATGAATAAACCTCTAGGCAGACATAATGGTGAGTAGGGTGGGGAGAGAAGACAAATTACCAACATTGAGAAAGAAAGAGGTGGCATTTAAAAACAATTTTTTTAATGTTTATTTACTCAGAGAGCAAGTAGGGGGGAAGGGCAGAGAGAGAGAATCCCAAGTAGGTTCTGCACTGTCTGTGCAGAGCTGGATGCAGGGCTCGATCCCATGAACCATGAGATCATGACCTGGGTTGAGACCAAGAGTCAGATGCTCAGCCGACTGAGTTACCCAGGAGCCCTAAGAGGTGGCATTTTTACAGATACTAAAAATGATAGGTAACAAATTCAACATGTTAGATAAAGTGGGTAAATTTCTTGAAAAACGCAAATTTTCAAAATTCATTCAAGAAGAAATGGGTAACCTAAAAACACTATCTCTTAGGAAAATTTAGTTTGTAGTTATTAACTGTCCACAAAGAAAATGTCAGACCCAGATGGCTCCATTGGTGAATTCTACCAAACATTAGGAAGAAATGTCAACATTTCTACATAATCTTCCAGAAAATTGAATGAGAAGGAATACTTCCCAACTTATTTTATGAGACCAGCGTTACTCCGATGCCCCAACCAAAGATATCACAAAAAAGAAAGCGACATACCAATGTTTCTCATTAACATAGATGGAAAATCTTAGCAAGATTTTAGCAATTAGAATCTCACAGTATATGAAAAGCATAATAGTACATACTGTCCAGGTGGATATCATTTCAGGAATGCAGGGTTGGTGCAACATTTGGGAATCAGTCCATGTAATTTATTATATTAACAAAATAAGAAAGACAAAACATGCTCATCTCAGTAGTTACAGAAGAAGCATTTGACAGAATATAATATTTGTTTCTGATAAAAACATTCAGCAAACTTGGAATAGAAGGAAATGCCCTTAACCTGATAAAAAGAGCATCTTTGAAAAACTTACACTAGTGTCAAACTTAATTGTGAAAAAAAAAAAGAATGTTTTTCCTTTAAGACCAACAGTGTACTAGAGGTTGTAGCCAGTGGGGTAAGATAAGAAAAAGAGATGAAAGGATGTCAGAATGAGAAAGAAGTAAACCTTTATTCACCAAAAACATGATTGAATTTTAATATGAAATCCTGTAATAGCTACAAAGCTGTCACTGGAACTAAAAAGTAGACATTGTAAAGTTCCAGGTATAAGCTCTATATCAGGGTTTCTCTGTGCTGTCAATGAACAGTTGAAAACCAAATTTAAGAAGCTGTACCATTTGTGGGGTACCTGGCTGGCTCAGTCACTAAAACATGTGACTCTTGATCTTGGGGTCACAAGTTTGAGCCCCATGTTGGGGATAGAGTTTACTTTAAAAAAAAAATGTGACCTCTGACTAAGTGCTTTTACATAAAGGTGCCTTGGCAGGAGAGAAAGAGTATTTTTCAGTGGTAAAACATACTATCACAGTTAACCAGAAAACCTTTTCAAAGTTCAGTAAGTGCTAGTATCTTGCATTGTAAGAACACTCCTTCACTAACTGGCTTTGCCATTAAAGCCACCAATGCCTGGAGTTATATAATAAATAAATAAAAAGTTGTACTATTGCAATTGCAACAGAAATTTTTAAATACTGAGGCAGAAATCTGACAGAAGCAGTGACATCTATACACTGGTAACAAATATTGCTGAGAGAAGTTAAAGAAGTCCTAAATGAATGGAGAGATTTGCTGTTTTTCATCAATTAAAAGATTCAATATTGTTAAGAAATCAGTTCTCCCTGAATTGATCTGTAGATTCAGTGCAATTCCAATCAAAATCTGAGGAGGATTTTCTGTAGAAATTATCAGGCTCGTCCTAAAATTTGCACGCAGGAATACCTAGGTGGCTCAGATGGTTAAGCCTCTGGCTCTTGATTTTGTCTCCGGTCATGATGCCATGGTTTTGAGATCAGGCTCTGTGTCAGGCTCTGGCTGATAGCTGGGAACCTGCTTGGGATTCTCTCTCTCCCTTTCTGTCTGCCCCTACCCCACTCACACGCATGTGCACTGTGCTGTCTCTTAAAAATAAAAAATAAATAGGGGCGCCTAGGTGGCTCAGTTGGTTGAGTGTCCCACTTGACTTAGGGCGTGATCTCACGGTTGGTGAGTTTGAGCCGCACATCGGGCTCTATGCTGTCAGCACGGAGCCCACTCCAGATCCTCTGTCTCCCTCTATCTCTGCATCTCTCCTGCTTGCTCTCTCTCTCTCAAAAATAAAATAAAACATTTTTTAAAAATGATTATTCCATTATTTTTGAGAGAGAGACAGAGTGCAAGCATGGGGGAGGGGTAGAGGGAGAGGAAGAGAGAATTTAGAGCAGGCTCCAGGCTCCGAGCTGTCAACACAGAACCTGACGCGGGGCTCAAACTCACAGACTGTGAGTTCATGACCTGAGCCGAAGTTGGACGCTCAACCGACTGAGCCACCCAGGCGCCCCTAAAATAAAACATTTTTAAAAAATTTTAAATAGACATTTAAAAACTTAAGTAAAATTTGCATGGAATTGCAAAGGACCTAGAATAGCCAAACAACTTTGAAAAAGGAAAAAGTGGCAAGGCTTATACTATGTAGTTTCAAGTGTTTATTTTTAAACTACAGTAGTCAAGGCAGACTGGTATTGGCATAAAGGTAAAGAGATCATTGCAACAGAGTTGCGCATCTAGAAATAGACTCAGGCATATTTGGATAGTTGATTTTCCACAGTGGTTCAGAATGGCATTGGCCTTCTAAATAGCAACGCTGGAAATTAGAAGAAATTCCAAGGGGGGGGGGAACATTTTCAACCTAAATATATATAGTCAAAAATTATCAAGGGGTAAACTAAGAAGAAGGAAACAGAATAATCCAGAAAATAGATTCTAGCACAGGGTAAAAGTTTAGGAATGTCCTAGGACAATAGCTAGGCCAGAAGCCTAGGCATAAACTGCAGATTAAAGCAGGTTATGAGAGCAAGGCAGGTGGGAGGTTGGGGGGGGGGGGGGGGTGGCAGGGGTAGGGAGGAACAGATGTGTTTAAATTATAAAGAATATTATTTTTTTTAACGTTTATTCATTTTTGAGAGAGCATGAGTGGGGGAGGGGCAGAGAGAGAGGGAGACACAGAATCCAACGCAGGTTCCAGGCTCTGAGCTGTCAGCACAGAGCCTGACACGAGGCTTGAACCACGAACCATGAAATCATGACATGAGCCAAAGTCTGACACTTAACCGCCTGAGCCACCCAAGCGCCCTAAATTACAGAGAATATTACTGATGTGTGTCAGAAATGTAGCAAAAATAATTGGTACAACCACAGAAACACTGGAAAGTGTTAAGATGTAACAGTTATTAACCTTATAAAAAGGAAGGGTTAGTGTTGCACAAGAGGCATGCGCATAGACTCTTTGTCTATACCATCATAATAATGTTAAGTTCTTTTGGGATGAAGACAGCCTGATGGAAATAGACATTGTTTTCTAGTTTGCTCAGTGAACTGAAGTGTAGGCTTTTATGAGAACCAGTGTTCTAAAGGGCTGTGTCTCCTGCCCTGTGCTCTTTTATTCAGGCCCAGTGCTGGGTCAGTCTTTGTATCTCTTTAATCAGGCCATTGTCTGGTTGTCCCCACCTCTGCTTGATGACAGAATAGGTTACTTTACTTCTTTTATCAGTTTTCTATCAGCCAGTGTCTTTAGGGGAAGTCTCTTCTAGAATAACTTTGTTCCTAATCTGGTTTGGGGGAAAACCTGATTATGAGTACCTTTATTAATCTTGTTTAAATAGACTGATTCTTTTTTTAATGCCCTCTAGGAAGTAAGAAGAAAGAAAAGGAACGGCCAGAAATTTCTCCTCCATCTGATTTTGAGCACACCATTCATGTTGGCTTTGATGCAGTTACTGGAGAATTCACTGTAAGTTTACCAGATTGGGACTCGTTTATGTCCCTGCACTTAAACCTTTCCTTGCATCATTTATGTTTCAAGTTAACTTTTCTGTCCACATGTTAACTGTGAGCTTTTAGTGCTTTTCTCTTATGAAAGTGTTTGTGGTTGGATGTATCTTTCTTCTAGGGAGCTGAGCTCATTAGTTAAAATTATGCAAAATAGATTTAGAAAAATTGACCTTTAGAAAAATAAGACCTACAATTTAGTCAGGCCTGCAGTTATGTAGATTGACTTGTTTTTTTATGTATCTTGTCATTTTCCTCTGGAAGTTGATTTTATTAGAGCAACTCAAAACCACTAATTTCTTAATATCTTTTTTGTTAGGGCATGCCAGAACAGTGGGCTCGATTATTACAGACCTCCAATATCACCAAACTAGAGCAAAAGAAGAATCCTCAGGCCGTGCTGGATGTCTTAAAGTTCTATGACTCCAACACGGTGAAGCAGAAATATCTGAGCTTTACTCCTCCTGGTAAGATGTCCAGCAATGGTAAAAGGCTGATTCAAATGGGATTGCAGAATTTTGAAGCACACCTAGATAAAAAGATTGCTTCTGGAAAAATAAAAACCTAAGCTATGGTTCTTGTCTCTACTTTTTCCCCTGCTCTAGATCTGCCTTTTGTAAACTGATTGGAGCAGCTCTCATGCATAATTTGGAGTCTGGGGAGTATGCTGTTCTCTTAGTTTTGCCAAAAGTGGATGTTTTGGCCTATTGTTTGTTTTTTCTTGTCACTGCTTTTGAATGACTCCCAGCAATAGAAGAGAAAGATGCTGATTTATAGGCATGTTCATACTAGAAATATATTTATTGTCAGTGGGACAGGAGGAGGGTTGTTTTCCTATATTAAACACACAGACTATGAAGTAAAAAAATGTTTAAGTCATTCAAAAATTTGAAATTGGTTCAAAAATATATGAATATAAAATAAGCATTAGAACTTAAAGATTTTATACCTTGGAATTAAAATCATTTGGTAAGAATTGGAGTATAGTGGATTTTTAAAAATAGTTTATTTGTTCAAATCAGGATCAGAATAAAGTCCATACATCACTGTATCTTTTGAATCTCTTTCGATATTTAGGCTTCTTCACACTTATTCTTAGATTCTCTTTTCCTTGCATTTTATTTGTTGAAGAAACAGGATCATGGGTCCTATTTCCTCCAATGGATTTTGCTAATTACATCCCCAGGGAGTCATTTAATATGTTTCTCTGACCCCTAAAGTCATACATGTACTTTTTAAAATTTTTTTAATTAAAAAAATTTTTTTTAATGTTTTATTTATTTTTGAGAGAGACAGACAGAATGCAAATGGGGGAGGGGCCGAGAGAGAGGGAGACACAGAATCTGAAGCGCAGAGTCCAGGCTCTGAGCTGTCATCTCAGCACAGAGCCCGACGCAGGGCTTAAACTCACAAACCGAGAGATTATGACCTGAGACAAAGTCAGACGCTTAGCTGACTGAGCCACCCAGGCACCTCCATACATGTACTTTTTAAAAACATGATTGAGCTAAAATTCACCCATGTAGTTTTAATTAATTGTACTTAATTTGATTGCATTTTCACAGAAATAAGGGCTATGTTCAAGGAAGAAATAGAGACCACTTGGCCAAATGATCTTGACTTTTTTACCTAGATCTCGACCTTTTTATCCTTAGCAAAAGGTCAGACTTGTCCCTGGAACTATTGTGTCAGCTAGTAAGTCTGTGTAAATTAGTATTTTTTTAAATCAGTGTTTGACCAGAAAATGGTATATTCTTTTCACCCTATATATATCTTTAATATATATGTTAAAGTCACGTTAAATATATACCTTTAATATAATCACATTTATAAGTTACACTTATTTATATAATATATAAGTATGTTTTGTATATTATGTTAATTTATAATGATAATATACGTTAAATAACATGTTAATATATGCATAATGTGTTCACATATTATTATATATTATTACATATGCATATGTATAAAAAATGTAAATTTCCCTGGGCCTTTTGAAAAGTAAAACAAAACAAAACTTGCTTTTCTAAACTCCAGAATGAATATTTTGACATTTAATGTTAATGAACTCTGTTTTGCCTTCAGGAATATGCTTTCTCTTTTTTTTTTTTTAATTTTTTTTTAATGTTTATTTATATTTGAGAGAGAGAGAGAGAGAGAGAGAGAGAGAGAGAGAGAGAGAAAGAAACCATGCATGAGCAGGGGAGAGGCAGAGAGAGATGGAGACAGAATCAGAAGCAGTTTCCAGGCTCTGAGCTTGTTAGCACAGATCAACACATGAGCCGTGAGATCATGACCTGAGCTGAAGTCAGAGGTTTAACCAGCTAAGCCACTCAGGCACCCCAAAGGAAAATTCTTGACATAAATTTTGATCAAAAAGAAAGCATATTCCTGGGGCACCTGGGTGGCTCAGTCGGTTAAGCGTCTAACTTCGGCTTAGGTCATGATCTTGAAGCTGGTGAGTTCAAGCCCCCGAGTGGGGCTCTGTGCTGACAGCTCAGAGCCTGAAGCCTGCTTTGAATCTTTGTCTCCCTGTCTTTCTGCCCCTCCCCTGCTCATTCTGTCTCTCTCCCTCTGTCTCAAAAATAAATAAACATTAAAAAAAGAATTTTCCTTGGGGTGCCTGGGTGGCTCCGTTGGTTGAGCCTCCAACTTCCGCTCAGGTCCTGATCTCATGGTTTGTGGGTTCGAGCCCCGCGTTGGCTCTGTGCTTGCAGCTCAGAGCCTGGAGCAGTTTCAGATTCTGTGTCTCTGTCCCACTCTGCCCCTCCCCCACTCGTGCTCTGTCTCTCTCTCTCTCTCTCTCTCTCAAGAATAGTAAAAAAACATTAAAAAAAAAATTTCCCTTTGTACAACTGCCATTGTCTGAATAGTAGCTTTAAGTTTCTCGATAGTTTACTGAGGAAAGTATTGCTATGAATAAATTTGTTTTATTTTAATTACACTTTGACAAGTTTAGTTTCAGATATGTTTTTAATAACTTTATTAAAATCATAGTTCACATGCTATAAAATTCACCCATTTGAAGTATATACATTAGTGATTTTTAGTAAATTTACAGTTCCATTAAGATTTGAGATTTTTTTAGCACAATCTTGTGTAAATTCTTATTTGAATATTGATACTGTCATTTTTCTGAAGACTTAATTCAACTTGAAATCAGTCTAAGAACATTTTACTTGCTCTGCTTTGTATTTTCTTCCTTTATTATATAGAAGTTGTTTTATTTTTTGAGTTTGTTGACTTAGCATTATTTTCTGTTCCACATTCAGAGAAAGATGGCTTCCCTTCTGGAACACCAGGAGTAAGTTAATACGTTACTTCTTGTAACTCTTTTTCTAACTTAAGTTACCAAAAACAAATCTCAGTTATTATTTTGCTTTCTAAAATAAATTACAGCCACCAGAAAAAAAAGAACTACTTAACGTGTCTTATTTATTTATTTATTTGTTTGTTTGTTTGTTTATTTATTTATTTATTTTAAATATGTTTTAAGCTAGATGCTTGATTAAGCAAATAAGGAAGCCATATTAAGTAAATAGAATTTCCTCAATTGGGAAGAAACAGTCTCCTAGAGTTATGAAGACTAAATGAGGTAATATGTAAAGTACCTACTTAGCACATATCTGGCATATAATAATAAACTCTGTATAAAGGTTATCGTCTTCCTTTATTTGATTAGCCACCATTTCTTATGGTGATAATCTGGCTGTTTAAAATGACCAAAAATGACTCTGACTTATGTAAAGCCTAGAGGATCTTTGTTTTTGGTCTTAACAGATAAAGTGATTATTTCCTTTTAGGACTTGTTTAAAGGGTGTAAAATTCTTCATATAAAAGGTATAAATTTTCTTTTAAGAAAACTTGATATTTACTGTAAACATTTATTTCATAAACTCAATTTCTGTAAGTTATAGAATTGCCTTTACTCTTTAAGTGATTATATTAGAACCAGTGAGGTTTTATCATTTTGAAATGAGGTATTAAAGAAATACATTTTTTCAAGTATGTTAAAAAGAGAGTCCTATTTTAACATATTGTTGTATTTGATGTATCTTCCTTACTTTGCTCATGTGATTAATACAGCTGAATACCAAGGGGTCAGAAACATCAGCAGTAGTAACAGAGGAAGATGATGATGATGAAGAGGCTGCCCCTCCTGTTATTGCCCCACGACCGGATCATACAAAATCAGTGCGTGTCTGATTATTAATTGGACTGTGGGTGTCTGGGCATGTGTGTTTAAAAAAAAAAAAAAAAAAAAAAAAGTCTGTATTTGACTTCCAGTGATGAATTTTCAAAAGCCCTCAGTATGGGGAAATTTGACTAGGAGATCTTTACCTAAAATCCACTCATCAAAAAACTAATTTTTTATTGAAAACTTAAATTGAATGACTTCCTTAAAAGTTAAAATACTCATTGTTTTTTCTTTCTATATTACACCTTCTCTTCCAGAGAATTCATCTATTTCCCTTTCTCCGTTTATTTCAGTGCAGATAACTACTGGATCTAAAACCTAACTCTTAACTTCTTACCCAGATTGTGTACATTATCTCCCATTTTACATTTCTCTCAAGGTCTTGATGTCATTCAGGAGGCTGCTGTGAGTGAAATTCCCTACCGGATGTGGGAGAATTTAATGACCTCAGAGAGAGGCAGAAAGAGTCCTTTGCCTCCCCCTGTGCTAGCACAAGGGAAAGTGTGGGGAAGGTGCCGTGTTGTGGAACGCTGGCACACTTGGCAGGAAGGACTCTGAGGACTGCCACTGGATCCTGATCTAATGAGAGAGGCCTCTGATTTCTTTGTTGACCTCCTAGAACTGGCTGCTTAAAATGAAATAGTAGAAATCATCTTTGGGTAAAAGTTTTTGTGAGAATTAGTAGCTACTAAGACAAATCTGAAAATATTCTCATTGTTTAGAACAACTGGAGAAAATTAGTTTTGGTTAGAGATCAAAGAATTGAGGGGCACCTGAGTGGCTCAGTCGGCTGAGCAACCGACTGGATTTTGGCTCAGGTTACGATCTTGCATTGGGCTCCATGCTGGAGCCTGCTTAAGGTTCTCTCTCCCCATGCCCCTCTCCCTTGCTTGCTTGTGAATGCTTTCTCACTCTCTCTAAAATGAAAATAAAATAAAAACAAACAAAAAATGTATCTTAAGTCAAAGAACTGAATAGTGTGCCAGTAAGAATACCTAAAGTATTTTTCCTCAGATCTCCGTTATTGACTCTCTCTGCAGATTTATACACGGTCTGTAATTGACCCTATTCCTGCACCAGTTGGTGATTCTAATGTTGATAGTGGTGCCAAGTCTTCTGACAAACAGAAAAAGAAGACCAAAATGACAGATGAAGAGATTATGGAGAAATTAAGTATGTTACCTACATTTTACATTATTCTTAAATTGCTAATAGTTCTTGAAACATTTGGCTCAGATGGGTTTTAATTTATACCTTATATTTTGGCTTAAGACATAAAAAATAGTTTTCTTCTAGGAACAGTAGCTTTAATTAAAATCTCCTGAAGCCAATCATACTCTAATTTGCTTGTTTATTATGTGTTGACTATTGAGTAATGTCTTTGCAATGGTCAGTACCTTTGGGAGCAGTACTTTTTCCCAAAGGGCCAAATCTAAGGCTCATGATTAGAGACCTTATTGAAAGAAATTTGTCTATGTTTATGCGTACTTCTAGCTTCTCAGTATGAAAATACAAAATGTTCCCAAATAACTAAACAATATGGCATTCCTGTATAGATATATGTGTAAACATTAAATATATTTTTTTCTCTTCTCCCTTTAAATCCATCAGCTGCCATTGGCCTGAATCAACCATTGGAAATAATGTACACAGTGCCAGGGAGAGGGTAGCAGTAATGTCTGGTCGCAAGTCTACAACAGCTGTAGTTATAAAGAGCACTTTATATAGAGAGGGATCAAGGAAAAATACTACAGCTATAGTAGCTCTAGACCTAAGATTGGGTACCTATATAAAATTGGATTATTTGTGTGAGTTTCCTTGATATGATCCTATCTCCTTTTACCTTAAGCAAGTGAAGACTTTGTGTGGTTTTCTCATGTTTTGACTTAATGATAGTAAGAATATAAATTATAGTTTTATATCCAAATCCTGATTTTAAAACTGTTCATTAGTTGTGACTTTGTGAACCTTCCTAAAACAGATATATGATTAGTCATACTAAAGTAACCTTTATAGTAATAAGTGGCTTTCTAAATATATTGGAAGGTAGAAGATATATGGGAAGAGTCAGAAAAGCCATTTAGGTTTATTCACTTGGATATCATTTATGTATTATTTCTGATAGTAAGTAGTTTCATAACTTATCATTAGTTTAATACATTTCAGTGTATTAAAGGATACTCATCCTTACCCAAGAATTTTCCAATTAAGACTGAATCTCCCACATCCTGAAAACCTCTTACATTCTTAGGCAGACTAACACAGTTGGTCATTTTAAAGTGTGTTTATTTTTGAGAAAGTGATAGGATAAGTAAGACATTGGTTAGGAGGTCCAACCTAATGTAAATAATATGTTCTTGCTTCTGATAAGTTTCATTAGTGTTTTGCTTTTGAAACATACATTATTTTTAAAATTTAGTGTTATGTTTGAAAGCTAATGTTCTAAAATCAGTAGAGTTTATTAGGAATAATGATGGAATTAGTTTACAAATTTAAAATACTTGACTGAGTTTCCAGTGTTTTGTTTGTTTTTTGTTTAAAATAGGAACTATTGTGAGCATAGGTGACCCTAAGAAAAAATACACAAGATATGAAAAAATTGGGCAAGGGTAAGTATTCATGAATATATTATACAATATTTAATAATTCTTGGGTATACAGTATGATACCTTTTTTTTGCCTGCTGACATTGAACACTTACAGTATTCTGTGAGTGGTATTCTTGTAAGTAATGCGTTTATTTCTACATGCTACTAAAAACTTGTGCCGTTTAGCAATAATCTTACATTGCTTTTTCTTGAATGTTATTTCCCATTGGTTGTTAAGAGATTAGATGGGGAAATTGCCCTGCCCATCAAATACATTTAAAAGATAATAAGAACATTTACTACAAGATTATAAACAATAAAAGCATGTATTTAATCACATCACTGAATATTGGTTTTTGAGTCTGATACCCTGATTTTGTCCAGTAATTTGTCATTTTTACATTTTTTTAAATGTTTATTTTTGAAAGAGAGCATAAGCGGGGGAGGGGCAGAGGGAGAGGAAGACAGAATCCGAAGCAGGCTCCAGGCTCTGAGCTGTCAGCACAGACCAGAGCCCAATGCCAGGCTCAAACCCACAAACTGTGAGATCATGACCTGAGCTGAAGGCTGGCGCTTAACTGGCTGAGCCACCCAGCCGCCCCCAGTAATTTGTATTTTTAAACTATACTTGGGGCGCCTGGGTGGCGCAGTCGGTTAAGCGTCCGACTTCGGCCAGGTCACGATCTCGCGGTCCGGGAGTTCGAGCCCCGCGTCGGGCTCTGGGCTGATGGCTCAGAGCCTGGAGCCTGTTTCCGATTCTGTGTCTCCCTCTCTCTCTGCCCCTCCCCCGTTCATGCTCTGTCTCTCTCTGTCCTATAAATAAATAAACGTTGAAAAAAAAAAAATTTAAACTATACTTGGGACTCCTCAGTCGGTTGAGCATCGACTTCGGCTCGGTTCATCATGATCTTGCGGTCCGTGGGTTCCAGCCCTGCATCGGGCTGTGTGCTGACAGCTCAGAGCCTTGGGGCTGTTTTGGATTCTGTATCTCCCTCTCTCTCTCTGCCCCTCCCCCACTTGCTCACAGTCTCTCTCAAAAATAAATGCCAAAAAAATTTTTGTTTGGGGCGCCTGGGTGGCACAGTTGGTTAAGCGTCCGACTTCAGCTCAGGTCACGATCTCACGGTCTGTGAGTTCGAGCCCCGCGTCGGGCTCTGGGCTGACGGCTCAGGGCCTGGAGCCTGCTTCCGATTCTGTGTCTCCTTCTCTCTCTGCCCCTCCCCCCTTCATGCTCTGTCTCTCTCTGTCTCAAAAATAAATAAAAACGTTAAAAAAAAATTTTGTTTAAACTACACTTTTTTTCTGTTGCTTGGGAGCAAATGACCATCTTAAATTTTTAATTTTTTTTAATGTTTATTTTTTGAGAGAGAGAGAGTGCGTGTGCATGAGTGGGGGAAGGGCACAGAGAGAGGGAGACACAAAATCTGAAGCAGGCTCCAGGCTCTGAGCTGTCAGCACAGAGCCCAATATGGGGCTCAAACTCACAAACTGTGAGGTCATGACCTGAGTGGAAGTCAGATGCTTAACCAACTGAGCTACCCAGGTGCCCCAACCATCTTCAATTTTTAATGTTATTAATCACTGGAAAAGTATTTTGTGAATTTAGAAAGAGAACTTAAGTCTTTTTTGAAAACTTACTTATGAATCTGTTTGTATATATGAATTTCTTTTTTAAAGTTAAATTTAAGTGGTGCCTGGGTGGTTCAGTTGGTTGAGTGAGTGACTTGATGTTAACTCGGGTCATGATCTCAGGGTTTGTGGGTTCCAGCCCTTCATGGGGCTCTGCACCGATAGCTGGAAGCCTGCTTGGGATTCTCTCTCTCCTTCTTTCTCTTCCCTTTCCCCTCCCCCACTTGTGTGCACACATTCTCTCTCTCTCTCTTTCTCTCTCTCTCTCTCTCTCTCTTTCTCTGTCTCTCTCTCAGAATAAATAAACTTAAAAAAAAAAAAAAAAGCTAAATTTAGGGGCATGATCCCAGAGTAGTGGGATCAAGCCCCATGTCGGGCTCTTCACTAAACGTGGAGCCTACTTAAGACTCGCTCTCTCCTTCTGCCCTTCTCCCCTGCTTATACTCTCTGTCTAAATTATTTTAACAAACGCAACTAAATTTAGTTTCATCACTGGTTTAATAACAAAAATTGAAAATCATCTTAATATTCTTGAGCATGATAATGGATAAATTATATTGAATAATATAAATAATTATTATTATGAATGAATAACACCTAGCCCAAATCCAATGTTGAATTAACGTTAAATCACATGGGGCACCATGGGGGCTCAGTTGGTTAAGCGTCCAATTTCAGCTTACGTTATGATCTCACAGCTTGTGAGTTTGAGCTCCCCATCAGGCAACTCTGCTATTAGCTAGTGCAGAGCCTGCTCTGGATCCTCTCCTTCCCTCTCTCTCTGTCCCTCCCCTGCTCATGCTCTTACTCTCCCTCAAAAATAACCATTTAAAAAATTGCAGAAAAATCTATAAAATGAAACCCTTAATAAGAAATTTAAAAACTATGTTAAATGTATTTTATAGTGATACACACCTATGTCCTTTATAATTAAAGTGTAGGAATGTGCTTGGAAATGGTGCACATCAAATACAGACTACTTTTGGGAGAAAGGAGGATGCCTTTGTAAAGTGCACACAAGGACATTACAAATTTATTTGTAGTTTTTTTGTTTCGTAAGCAGGGAAATGGATCCATGAGTATCTATCACTTTTATCTTTCTTTTTATGACAAATTTCTAACATAAGTTTTGGCCACAGGGATTACCTTTTTCTTATTTTTGCCCCTTTTGTTTTGCTTTTACTCCTGTTTAAACATGTTAAGTCTAGGGGCGCCTGGGTGGCTGTCGGTTAAGCGTCCGCCTTCGGCTCAGGTCACAATCTCTCGGTCCGTGAATTTGAGCCCCGCGTTGGGCTCTGTGCGGACTGCTCAGAGCTTGGAGCCTGTTTCAGATTCTGTGTCTCCCTCTCTCTCTGACCCTCCCCCGTTCATGCTCTGTCTCTCTCTGTCTCTAAACGTTAAAAAATTTTTTTAAAAAAAAAATAAATAAATAATAAACATGTTAAATCTTGGGGTGCATGGGTGGCTCAGTTGGTTAAACATCCTACTCTTGATTTC
Organism: Felis catus; assembly: GCF_018350175.1. Lineage (NCBI taxonomy): Eukaryota > Metazoa > Chordata > Mammalia > Carnivora > Felidae > Felis > Felis catus. The sequence continues at coordinate 72,307,323 of NC_058376.1, forward strand.
AGCTCAGGTCATGATCTTATGGTCATGGGGTTGAGCCTGGTCGGGCTCTTCACTGACAGCACGGAGCCTGCTTGGGATCCTCTCTCTCTCCCCCTCTGCCCCTCCCCTGCTCGTGCTCACTTATGTTGCTGTGTGTGTGCTCTCTCCCTCTCTCAAAATAAACAGATAAATAAAAGATGTTTAAGTCTTAAGTGTACTTTAATCCTTTTGTAATTGTTCTGAGTATAAAGTTTTTAGATATATAAATGACAGTGATTTAGAAACCTTAAATCTGGTTGTGTCTTTTTTCCCCCTAGGGCTTCTGGTACAGTTTTCACTGCTACTGATGTGGCATTGGGACAGGAGGTAGTTTCTTTTTCATACTTTGGGTGTTACCATTAGCTTTTAGTGTAGGAAGAAACTAGACACATCTGTGAATAATCAGTAGGAATCTTTTTCAGTTGAATATATTGGAAGAATTACATTATGTAATTTTGTAGCACTTTTCTTAATAGGGAAAAAAAGAAGGAATTATGCATTGAGTTTCATAAAGGAGCAAATATTTTAAAAATTATTTTCCCAGCTTCGAAAGAAAAGAGGATTCATTCCTGGCATTGGTATGACCTTGGGCTGATTAATCAGGTTTAGAGAAAATACAAAAGCAGTTAGGTTCTGTGTATTACAGAGCATTGTGCATTGCCAGTGTGGAAGTAAAAGTACTACCTGTGAGTAAGCTCACTGATAATATAATAGATACACAGTAAATTAAATTATTACCTGATTGGTGTTTGTAATTTTCTAAGAGAATTAGAAAACTTGTTCTGATTTTTCTTGTTTCTCTTTCCATCATAGGTTGCTATTAAACAGATTAATTTACAGAAACAGCCAAAGAAGGAATTAATCATTAATGAAATTCTAGTGATGAAAGAATTGAAGAATCCCAACATAGTTAATTTCTTAGACAGGTAAATATGAGTATTTCAAGTCTCCTGGTGTTGGGGGCTAGCCCCTTGATAAGACTGAGTAGAATGTCAGTGTTGAAAAGTAAGCTTGAAGGAGGAGGAGAGGTAAAAAATAACACATTGTAGTTTAGCAGGCCTTTTTCTACATATATCTCACTTGGCAAGTTAGAGAAAGCAGTTAAATGAAGGACATTGCTGCTGGTGCTTGTATTAATTATAAATGATCGCAAGCAGCAACATTAATGGAATGAGTTGTGATTAATGTGTTGACTAACAGGGGTGCCTGACTACATGGTTTCTAAACTTACATCAGTTTTTATTTTAAATGCTGTCTTTCATGGGCAGATAGTGTGTCAAAACCTCATTTAATTTTGGAGTTGATGTTAAATAGCAGAACAGAAAGCAGAATAGAAAATTATATATTGTACCATTATGCAGTTACATATATGTGATGAAAGAAGAATAATAGAAAAATAAACAAAAATTAAAATAGTGATTATATTGGAGATAGAGGATTATAGATGACTTTCTTAGTGCCATATTGAAGTTTGTTTAGACTGGGGAAAAGATAACACATTTTTAGATTTCAGCCCTAGTAATAGGGGACATGTTCATAAAAATCCACTTCTCAGGTATATTTCCCTGCTTTTGGAAATACTGTTTCAAGTCAGTCTAGCATGGCAGGTAAGATAAGCCATAAGGTTTGGAATTAGTTACACTTGGCTGCAGATTCTAGTTCTGTCACCTACTAGCTATGTGAACTTAGATGAGTAGCTTCTCCAAGCCTCCATCTCTTCATCTGTAAAACAGGACTAATAATTACTGCCAAACAGTGTCATTTTAATTGGAATGATCTATGTATACACTCAAGTCACAATTGGGGGCAAACTTTCAAGTCACTCAGGAAAATCATAATGACCCTCAGTTAATTTTCTGTGCTGTTTTCTCAGCTTGCCAGTTTTCTCCCTGGCTCTCAAAACTTCCAACTTTCTAGTTTTGTTATTAGGGTGCCTGGCATTTGAATTCTTCAACACAGAGTGGTGGTGAAATAAAATGTGAGTGTATTTTGTGTGTTCATAATAATTTTAGCTACCTGATGGGAGATGAATTGTTTGTGGTAATGGAGTACCTTGCTGGGGGATCACTTACTGATGTTGTGACGGAAACCTGCATGGATGAAGCACAGATTGCGGCTGTATGCAGAGAGGTGAGTGTGTCCCTTTTGGGTAAGTTACAGCAATGTGTGGTTAAGCAGGAGGTAAAAAAAAAAAAGGGGGGGGGGGGGCAGGAGCTTTTTGCACAGGTAATTTTTACTATGTGAAATACTCCATGTACATTATTCTTTGCAAGCGGCAAGCGTCTCCATACCATTTTATCCTACATGAGAGTTTAAACCCTTTCTTATGTATAAGATAGTTCTGAAATGGAGCATGGTTTTTTGAAGAGCCCAGCTCACAGGTAAATTTCAGCAGGGTGATCATTAAAATTTAGCATCCAAACAGGGTACTTTTAAGAGTGCAAGGGAGGGCCAGTCAACAGTAGAAACATGGACTGTCTAAGGAAAGCAAGACACATGTTTACCTTAAGTGTTAAGTTTGCTTCTGGCTTTATAAATTTCATCGAAGGTGAAAAACTGGTTGTTTCTTGATATTCATTAATGAATTTTTAGACATACTGTTGCTTCAGCCAATAGAATTCTGCCAAATTGCCCAATAAGTCCAAGCCTTTGGTGGTTTCAGGAGGAAAGGAAATAACTCTTTAATAAGAACTCTATAATATAAATATTATATTTCAATAATATGATATCTCTAACAAAGAATGTTTGATCACTTAAAAGCTAATAAAAACTTAAGAATTTATCTATTTATGGGGCACCTGGATGGCTCGGTTGAACATCTGACTTTTGATTTCAGCTCGGGTCATGATCCTAGGGTAGATTCAAGCCCTGAGTTGGGATTCTATTTATTCCTCTCTCTCTGACCTTAGCCCACTCATACTCTCTCTCTCAAAATAAATAAATAAACTTAAAAAAAAAAGAATTTGCCTATTTATATATAATTTGTTTCTCTAATTTCTTTTCATAATTGTTTTAAAAATTATTTTAGGGGTCCCTCTAATTGGCAACTTAGAGAAAGCAGTTAAATGAAGGACAAATTTGTTTCTATTCATTTGTACCAGTGTTATGGGGAGGATTTGTTCTTTTCAAGAATCTGCTTAAATGCTTGGTAAATGTAATACAGTATTATACAATTTATCTGTTTTTCCTTGAATGAATAGTAGAATATTTTGAATGAGATTTTTAGTTGTTATTCATAATGTACATCCTTTATTTGTTGTTTTCCTCTTTTGGGGGTAAGAAATAAAAACAGCTTTTTCCATGTTTATAATTTATACTCAGTTTATATTCAAAAACATAGGGGCAAGCAGATTTTGAAACTCTAATGTTCCTATATTTAAGGAAGGAGTAAGTTTTTCCTCACTTCTGACTCCATGCTTTCTGAAACATAGCATAAGAGGAAAGTTATTCTTTTATCATTGGTGTCTAGGTTGTGAATATAGCTTTATGTAAAATCCACTGTAAAAGAAATGGGAGAAAACATCTTACATCACATCAGTGAGCAGCTGGATGGAACTAGACCTCCCAGGATCTTACCTACTTTTCAGTGGCTAGATTAGACTTCTGAAGTCATGCTCAGGCCATAAGTACTGTGTGTGAACTTCCTTTGGACTTTTCAGGGACTGTTTCATTGATACGTGTTTTTCTTGTTTAGTGTTTACAGGCATTGGAGTTTTTACATGCTAATCAAGTGATCCACAGAGACATCAAAAGTGACAATGTGCTTTTGGGGATGGAAGGATCGGTTAAACTTAGTGAGTAACAAATGAAGAAATAACATTTATTTGTTATACTTCTGCCTTTTGTTTAAGTAAAAAAAACAAAAAACCTATTGGGGCACCTGGGTAGCTCAGGTGGCTGAGTGTCCAACTCTTGATTTTGGCTCCTTCACAATCTCACAGTTCGTGGGTTCAAGCCCCACATTGGGCTCCGTGCTGTTAGTGAGGAGCCTGCTTGGGATTCTCTCTCTCCCTTTCTCTGCCCCTCCCCCACTCACTCACTCACACTCTCTCTCAAAGTAAACTTTAAAAAATTAACCTATTAATATTTTTATGACTTAATATATGGAGGAGGACAAGGGAAAGAATGGTAAAGAATATGAGCTCTCAACTGGACAGCTTGGGTTTAAATAGCAGATAAGCTACTAGTTGCTGACTAATTTGGGGTGAGTTACTTAATCTCTTTGTGTTTATTTTCTCAATTATATGATAAGGAAAATAAGATTAAGTATCTGAGAATTTTTCTGAGGATTAAAAATGTAAAGCACTGAAGAAAAGTGCCTGGGACTGTTGTAATGTTGGTGCTGCCTTCCAAAGATAAACTAAAATTTTCTCTGTTGTCTGTTAGGGTAGATCTTTCTTAGTAATGCTGTTCAGCTTTCTTTGGGTTTGGTAAAGCATGGCCTAATTGAGGGAGGGCTATATGACCCTGACCTGAGAGATGACAAGGGAAAAAAAAACTCTCATAAACCTCTTTTCCTAATTATCTTCTGTATCAGACATGATAGAGTCATGGAGGAAAAAAATCCTAGACTTCCTTTTCCTCTTTTGGCTATAATCTGTCAGTTTCATCCAGGCCCTCTGGAGGATTCAGGAACAACTTCTATTGAGTTTCCTGCAACTATGCAAAATTCAAGGCATTTCTTGGATCAAGAAATCAAAAAGTTTTCCTTCTGTTCTGCTAGAATGTTTGGCTCCTTTTTCAACTCTTTTTTAAAGATACTTCCTCCAGGGGCACCTGGGTGCCTCGGTCGGTTGAGCGGCCGACTTCAGCTCAGGTCGTGATCTCGCGGTCAGTGAGTTTGAGCCCCGCGTCGGGCTCTGTGCTGACAGCTCAGAGCCTGGAGCCTGTTTCAGATTCTGTGTCTCCCTCTCTCTGACCCTCCCCCGTTCATGCTCTGTCTCTCCCTGTCTCAAAAATAAATAAAACGTTAAAAAAAAAAATTTTTTTTTAAATAAATAAAAAAAAAAAATAAAGATACTTCCTCCAGAGAGTATTCAACCACAAGAAAGAGGGTTCTGTTAGATGGTCAAAAATATAAGATTACTAATCTTAATCAGCAGGCAAATTACAAATGGACATTCTCCTACTGTTTTGGTGGATACACATGTAAACTGAATTAGACTTTTTTGGATAATATTTTATCCTGGCTCTTCCACATACTAGATGAATGATCTTGAGCAAGTTACCTAAAAATATGTATGCCTTACCCAATTTGTAAAACGAGAATAATATTAATAAATATTCCTATCTCATAGAGTTATCATAAGGATTAGGTATGTTAATTCTTATAAGATACTTGGAACAGTCCCTGGTTGTTAGAAGTACTCATTTTAGCTATAAATATTACGATTTGATGGAACAATTGCTTTTAGGATTCTTTTCTATAGGTTTACTGAACATAAGCACAACAATAAACACAAAGTTGTTCTCTGCAACACTGTAAAAAAAAAAAAAAAAACCTTAAATGTCAAGGAGCATAGGAATGATAAAATAAATTATAAGCCTTTTTATTTTGTAATATTGCATATTTACAGTAATGAGGTAGATCAGTGTACAACTATGGAAAAATCTCTCAAAATAAATTTTAAGAAACAATATACTGGAGCACCTGGCTGGTTCAGTTGGTGGGGCCTGTGACTCTTGATCTCAGGTTTGTGAGTTAGAGCCCCACATTGGGGGTAGAGATTACTTTAAAAAAATAATAAAAAGCACTTTACAAAGTATCCTAACTTAGATAAAATAAACCATGCAGTTCATGGTAATTTTTGTACCTATGTAAATTCATAGCAAGAAGTCTAAAGCTTAAGAACTTAAATGTTAATAGTTACTTTTTAAATAGAATGGGTCTGTAGAAGGGAGGAGAAAATTCTAGATTCTCATCTTCATATTCCCACTAAATAAACACTGAGTGCTAACCTAGGCTTTCTGCTCCTGTTATAAAATAAGGTGGTTGGAGTGGAGTGATGCTGGCAAGGACTTTGTTAGGTATGGCTATAGTTAAAGCTGTTCGTTTTCTAGAAGTCTGCTAAGTCAGATATGTAGTAATTCTACCTTCTGTTTATTTTCTTCAAAATTAGTTCCCACCTCCTGACCTTTACCTGTTTTATAGAATTTAGTTTTGTTCACCTTTGATACCTTTTCCTTTTAGACCTTTTTCAACTTCTTTAAAATTTTTAGGATAAAAGACCTGATAATTTGTCCTTTGCTTGTGGGAAGTAAAAGTAAACAAGTGAAGAGTATGTAACATCATCAAAATATTTGTAAACCCATTCTGGTTTAGTTGTTGTTTTTTGTTTGTTTGTTTGTTTGTTTGTTTGTTTTAATGTGAGCTCTGTGCCCAATGCGAGGCTTGAACTCACAACCCCAAGATCAAGAGTCATATGCACTACTGACTGAGCCAGCCAGGTGCCCCTGGTTTACTTTTTTTTAATACAGTCTTTAAAAAAAAGAACAACAAAAACTGGGGTGCCTGCGTGGCCCAGTCAGTTAAGCAGCCAACTTCAACTCAAGTCATGATCTCACAGTTCGTGGGTTCAAGTCCCATCTGTGCTGACAGCTCAGAGCCTGGAGCCTGCTTCAGATTCTATGTCTCCCTCGTTCTCTGCCCCTCCCCCACTCGCACTCTGTCTCAAAAATAAATAAACATTAAAAAAAAAAAAAGAGGCTGAACAGTCCATTGTAATTGTCATCTATCATGACCTCTTAGATGGAACTATCCATGACACCATTAACTCTAGATACGGTTTTTTGTGTGTGTGTGTTTTTTTTTTATAGCTGACTTCGGTTTCTGTGCCCAGATCACCCCTGAGCAGAGCAAGCGAAGTACCATGGTTGGAACGCCATACTGGATGGCACCAGAGGTGGTTACACGGAAAGCTTATGGCCCTAAAGTGGACATATGGTCTCTGGGTATCATGGCTATTGAGATGGTAGAAGGAGAGCCTCCATACCTCAATGAAAATCCCTTGAGGGTAAGACCAATTAAACACCAGCCTTATTTTTAGGAAAATACATTTCTTTAGAACATTTATTTAGAATCTGATTATGCCAGGCACTCGCCAAAAATCTAAGACACAAAGTTGATATAACCTGGTCTCTGCCCTCTGTATTTAAACATTATTTGCTTCTGGGTTATTGAGTTGAATGTGTGAGGTAAAGAGTTTGTAGAGTTTTAGTAAGCTATATGGTTTTAAAGTTTGCACATAAGAATTTGCTCACTTTTGTACAAGTGTCCCTAGATGTACCCTTCAGATTGTCAACTTTGAACCTTGGCTTCTGTACCAAGTACACAGGAGAGGAAAGCAAGATTGCATCTGTGAGAAAACTGTGTAGATGGTGATGTTAAAGGTCACATTCAAACAAAAGAGTTAGGGTCCTGAGTTAGAGATGGGGTCAGTAGACTTTAAACAATTAGATATTCCAGTAGCTGAGGTGAAGAGTTTTGTAGTTTGTTTTTTCCTTCTTTCCCCCTCTCTGTCTCTCTCTCTCAGGTGAAGAGTTTAGGAGTTTGTTTTTTCTTTCTTCCTTCCTTCCTTCCTTCCTTCCTTCCTTCCACTTGTAAATTACCATATATGGCTCAATATCATTAGTTATTAAAGAAATGCAAATCAAAACCCAAACAAGATACCACTTCACACCTTCAAGAATGACTATAATCAGGGCTCCTGGGTAGCTCAGTCAGTCAGGCACCCAACTTCGGCTCAGGTCATGAACTCATGGTTTGTGGGTTCAGGCCCCACCTTGGGCTCTGTGCTCACAGCTCAGAGTCTGGATCCTGCTTCAGATTCTGCGTCTCCCTCCCTCTCTGTCCCTCCCCTGCTCATGCTCTGTTTCTCTCTCTCTCAAAAATAAATAAACATTAAAAAAAAATTTTTTTTTAAAGAATGATTATAATCAAAAAGATGGACAATAAGTGTTCGCGAGAATGTGAAGAAATTGGAACCCTGATACGTTGCTAGTGGAACTGTAAAATGGTGCAGCACTTGGAAAACAATTTGACAGCTCCTCTAAAAGTTAATGTTGAGTTATCATATAACCTAGTAATTCCACTGCTAGTTACATACCCAAGACAATTAAAAGGCACCTGGGTGGCTCAGTCAGTTAAGCATCTGACTCTTGATTTTAGCTCAGGCCATGATTTCACAGTTAGTGAAATTGAGCCCCAAGTTGGATTTAGGACTCCAGACTGACAGAGTGGATGGAGCCTGCTTGGAATTCTCTCTCTTCCTCTTTGTCCCTCCCCAACTTACCCACACGCATTCCCTCTCCTTCTCTCTCAAAATAAAAATACTTTTTTAAAAAAAAGTTTTTATCCACATAAAATCTTGTACACAAATGTTCATAGCAGCATTATTCATAATAGTCAAAAGGTAGGAAAAACCCATATGCCTATCACCTGATGAATGAATGAACAAAAGTGGTATCCCACTACAATAGAATATTATTTAGTCATAATAAAAGTAGTGAAGTACAGGTATATGCAACATTAAACATGAAAGCATTTTGCTAAATGAAAGTCATACACAAAATGTCATATATTGTAGGGTTCCATTTGCCATCGATTTTTGTTATTTAGGTTTTGCAAAGCTGCAAACACTGAACTAACAAATTCTGAACTGTTGTTTTTAGGGGAGATACAGGGTTGGGTTCTTGCAAGCCTTTGGTCACATTTCTGTCAACAGATCAATACATAACCTTGCTTTTTGTGTGTTTCTGTTTAAAGCCATTTAAAAAAAAATTTTTTTTTGAGAGGGAGTGAGCAAGAGCCACGAGCACATGCACACAGAGATGGGGCAGAGGGAGGAGAGAGAGAATCTTAAGCAGGCTCCATAGCCAGCACAGAGCCCGACTCAGGGCTTGATCCCATCCATGACCCTGGAATCGTGACATAACCAAAAATCCAGAATCCTTAACTGACTGAGCCACCCAGGTGCCCCATGAATTGTACACTTTAAAAGAGTGATTTTTGAGGCACCTGGGTGGTTCAGTCGGTTAAGGATCTGACTTTGGCTCAGGTCGATCTCATAGTCCCTGGGTTCGAGCCCTATGTAGGACTCTGCTGACCCCTCAGAGCCTGGAGTCTGCTTTAGATTCAGTGTCTCCCTCTCTGTCTATCCCCCCCCCCCACCCCGCTTGCACTCTGTCTGTCTGTCTCTCTCTCTCAAAACTAAACATTAAAAAGAAAATAAGGGTGATTTTTATAGTATGTGGATTGTATCTCTATGAAGCAATTTTTAAAGTTTTTAAGTTACCATATGAGTATAGGCTTATTGCCAGAAATTGTTCTTTTCTAATTTTTTTCCAAATAAGTTGGACTTGTTATAAAATGGACTCCAGAGGCCAAGGTAATGGGTATTTGTAGGAGGGGCCCTGTCTGGGTGGCTTTGGATTTTGACGTTCTTTTTTCCTGAATGCTTTTGCAACGATTCCAGTTCAAGCAAGCAATTACAGTACTTTAATAGAAGTGATTAATTTTAGAACACTTTGGAACAATTTTTAAAATCCTCTAATTTCATTCATTTGTTTAACAGATATTGATTCAAGTACCTGCTCTGCGGTAGGCACTATACAAGGTGCTGTCTACCGACAAAAATTCCTGCCTTCGTAGAAGGTAGAGAGAAACAATAAAATAAGTAAGAATAGTATGTAATATATTAAATGATAGAGTCTAAGTGCCCTGACTGGTAGGAGGGATTCAGGATTGTTTGATTTCACAAGAGTGCTTGAGAGGGCTTCACTGAGGTGACATTTGAACACAGGAGATAAGAAACATAGGAGGTACCTAAGGGAAGAACATTCTAGTCAGAAAGAACAGTACATGCAAAGGCTGTGAAGCCGAAGCATTCGTGGCATATTCAAAGACCATTTAAGATTCCTCCATAGCTAGTGTGCAGGGAGCACACAGTAGGAGAAAAAAGATAGGTGAAGAAATGGGACCAGACTGTATAGTGCTTTATTAGGCTTTTATAAGAATTTTGGTGGCACTTGGGTGGATCAGTCAGTTGAGTATCCAACTCTTGATTTTGGCTCAAGTCATAACCTCATGGTTCATAAGTCTGAGCCTCGTGTGTTGGACTCTGCACTGACAACCTGCTTGGAATTCTCTCTCCCTCTCTCTCTGTCCCTCCCTGACTTGTGCATGTGTGCATGCACTCCCTCAAATAAACATTAAAAAAAAAAAGAATCCTGGCTTCTTCATAAGTGAGACAGCCAAACCATTGTAGAGTTTTGAGCAGAGATGTGAAATGGTCTTACTGAAATCTTAACAAGATCACTCTGGCTACTTTATTGAGAAAAGATTTTCAAGTGAGGTAAAGATAGACACAAGAAGACCAGTTAGAAGGCTATTGCAATAATCCAGGCAAGACATGATGGTATACTAGACCAGAATGGTATCAGTAGAGGTGGGGAAAAGTAATTGGATTCTGGATGTATTTGGAAAGGAGAGCCTATGGGGGGGGGGGGGGGGGGTGATATGACCCAAGAATTTGGCCTAAACAACTGGAATGGTGAAATTCAAGTTCACCTTAACTGAAATGGGGAAGACTACAGGTAGAGTGGCATGTGGGGTGGCAGGTGGGAGATCAGGAGGTAACATTTTAGCATATTTAGATATGTTCTATTAAGACATCCAAGTGGATATGTTGAATAGGCTGTTGGGTATGCCAGTCTAGGATTAGGCCAGAGGTGTAAAATTGAGACTTAGCTATAGAAATTATTTAAAGCTATGCAGCTAGATAAGATCACCAGGTCAAGTGGGCATAGACAGACAATAGAAAATTTTCAGCTTGCATCCTGAGGCATTTGTTCCATAGTTAACAGTTGATGTGGCAGACCAGCAAGGAATGGCTGGAGAGGTACATAAAACCAAAATAAACACATGCCCTTGAATCTTCACGCAAAAAGTGGGGGAGGCATCAGCTTATCAGAAACTACAGTTACGTCAAGTAAGATGAAGACTAAGACTTGATCATTCAAGTTGGCAATGTGAATGTAATTGATGGAAACTTGGCAAGCAGGAACTTCTCCTGTCAACATGGAATAACAGGTACCAGATTAACCACCCTTGCCAAAAGGAACAACAACAAAAAATGAGAATATATGAAACGATGGTTTGCAAGACCCTGGACATCAAACAATGAAGAACAGTGATCTCCAAAAGTGGAAAAGGCTTGAGGTGAGCCCTGTGACTGCCTCCAGCTTAATGTCTTAAGAGAATTTCTAGGCCATGTACAGGGAGGAAGGGCCCAGGTGGAGCACAGTGGTCTCACTGAGAGTCTGGGGAGAATAAGGCAGCTGGAGTTTACAAGACAGAGAATGGGAGAAGAGAAAGCTTCATAGAAGATTCTGGAGATCCGTGAAATCCCCTTTGAGCATTCAGTAGAGATTGGTGCATCTGTGTGAAGAGTCTACCCAAGGTCAGGGGACCCATCTGGTAAGATTGGAGTAAACAGTTGCTTGGTGCTCACACAGAGGCTGGGAATGGTTCCTGCTTTTGTCAGCCACAGTGGAAAACCTTGTAATTCACAGGATATGGAATGGAAGACTCAAAAGAATCCTGCATCAGTGATGGGAAGTAATTACCCCTAGAATAAATGCTGCTATGGTCCCACCTAACAAATCTTAAAAACAAGACCCAAAGAGATCTTGTTCCCAAGTAACTGTGTTGCAGAGCAAAACTCGAATATTTATAGGAATACAGAAATATCCAGCACCCAACAAATGCTTAAATATCCAGTCAGAGTTCATCAGAGAGGCAGAAGAGCAGGAAGGTACAACCCATAATGAGAAAAATCAATCCATTGCAACAGACCAGAACTGACAGATGAAAGAGTACATAAAAGCATTAAAGCAGTTTTTAAGAGCAGAAGCATTTTAAAAGAATATTTTTTCAAAACCCAAATTGAAGTTATAGATAGAAACTACAGTGTAGTTCGAAGGTTTATAGTTTGAGATTGAATTAATAGCAAGTGATACATTGCAGAAAAAATGATTAATGATAATCATAGACCAAGTAATAAAAAGCTATCCAAAATAGAAATAAATTTTTTTAAGAAATGAAATAGCAATAGTGAGCTGTGAGATAACTTTTAAGTGTTCTAATATATGTGAAATAAGTTTTGGGAAAAAATCAGACAATCAGGAATTCTGCAGCCAATGAATATCTTTTTAAAATTAAGGCAAAATAAGGATTTTTCTCAAACATAGACACTGAAAGAATTTATCACCAGCAGATCTACACTACAAGAAATAGTAGAAGAAATCTTTCAAGTAGAAGGAAAATGGTAATATGACTCCACACAAAGAAATGAGTATTAGAAATAGTAACTGTGAGTAAATAAATCCAATTTTTTTTTCTTATGTAAATATCTTTAAAAGATAAAACTGTTGGGGCACCTGGGTGGCTAGTTGGTTAAGCATCTGACTTCAGCTCAGGTCATGATCTTGAGGTTCGTTTGTTCGAGTTCGAGCCCTGCATCAGGCTCTGTGCTGACAGCTCAAAGCCTGGAGCTTCAGATTCTGTCTCCATCTTTCTCTGCTCCTCCCTCACTCACACACTGTCTCTCAAATATAAAACATTTAAGTAAGTAAATAAATGTTAAAACTGTTTACATCAAAATAATAATGGGAAGGGGAAGAAAAAAAACATGTGTACAGGTAAAATGACAACAAAAGCATAAGGCTGAGGAGAACCATAAGATTGTCGTAGTCTGGTGTAATATTGTGATGATTGTGAAATTGAAAGATGTATGCCCCTTACCTCTTAAGCAAACCCTAAAATACTGAAAGAATTACACCTAATAAAATTCAACTAAGGAGATAAAACAGAATTATAAATAATTCTGAGTTAAAGAGAAGACTCCACATGGATCGGTTTGTCAAAGGGGTAAGGTGCCAATGAAAAGAGCTCCAGTGGCCAAAGATGCAACAATTTGAACAAAATAAAGTTGTAGGGGATAATAACACAAAGTATAAGGTAATATTTATGTGTCCTTGCTGGTATAAGTAAGTAATTGAATAAATAAATCGGCAGGAGAGACAACTCTTATGCAGAAAATTTTCAAATAATTTGTGTGGATGTTCCACCCTAAGGGCAATGGAGCATAACTCCATACTCCTTAAGTATAGACTGCACATAGTGATAAGAGCACAGTAAGAAAAGAGAGGAAAACAGTAACTTTGCAGTAGAAAAACCTGACAGGCACTGCCTTAGCCAGCTGAAAAGGTCAATATCAACAGGCATAAATTATGTTGATAGTATGTGGCACTCTAGATAGAAAGTGGCACTCTAACTGTGATGTTGCTTCCCAAAGCACATATTCTCATTCTAATCATGAAGAAAACATCAAATTCCAGTAGAAGGCATTCTGTGAAATTAAACCTGACCAATACTCCAAACTGTCAAGGTCATCAAAAGCAAAGGAAAGTCTGAGAAATTTTCACTGCCAAGAGGAGCCCACAGAGACATGACAACACGATGTAATGTATAATGAGTGTCCTGAGACAGAAACTAGGGTGGGAGGAGGGGTGAAATAGGGAAATCTATAGTACGAATGCTGGAAGCACTAAGGGCCTCTATGAGGTTAATGATGCCAGTCCACAGGGATCTATTTCTTCTGCTGTCCTTAGCTGTGGAGGTACAAGCAAAGAGCAGGCAAAGTTTGATATGTAGCAAAGTGATTGCTATGAAGTGCAAGAGGGTCGAAGTGATTATATGGAAGGAATGATGAACAACTGGAAGATCAATGGGATTTATTTAAGTTTAGTGGAGTCAAAGGATCGCGGTGTTGGGGGTGTTCACAATGCAGAAGGTAGGAGGTGGACAGCAATAGTGATTTCAGAGTTGCAGTCATGGGTACTGATGAGGCACAGGCTGTGACCATGAGCTTGTGTGACCAAGGGAGGCCAAAGCACAAAAGCATGGGAGAAGAGGAGGTCAAGGAACTGTCACTGGCATCTCTGTAGCTACTGAAATCGCTCTGAATTATGAGCAGTGTTAGAGATGATAACAGTGTTTGGTAGATACTTGAAACAAAGTAAAGTAGATGTGAGTTTGAAAGCCTGGGACTTCCAGAAGAGGGAGGTAGATATCTCCGGCAATGAGGAACCACCAGGACACTCCTTCTCTAGGTACAGTGGTACAAAGGGCTAAGAGGGACTGGCCTACTCCTAGAGAGCACTGTGGATGAGGCAGTTCATCAGGGGAGAACGGTTCATAAACAGAGGGCCAGTGGTGGATGAAGAAGTGAAGGTGGAAAGGGGAGCATGCGGAGCCAAATGGGCATGAGAGTACAGAAGCTGCGGGAACAAGCAGTCCCGGTCTCCTTGTAATCACTAGCATAAATGCAGATACAGAGGGTAATAAGAGTTATTTCAAGGTAGAAAAATGGCTGTTAAGTGTTTGGAGAGAAGGCATACTTGACAGGAGTGCTTGTTTTTATGGGCTTCCCTCTTAACCCCTTCTGATGGAGTATGGGGCTTAGCAGTCTGAGGATCTTCACTTGAATTGCTATCTCAAGTAATTTCTTAGCATGGCATTTGTAAATGAAAATTTTATCACATAAAGAGAAGTGAGCTCAGGTGGCAAAGAAATGGGCGCATTCATGTCCTGATTTTTTGAGTGTCAGTATCCTTTTTTATGGCATTTTGGTGATACAGCAGAAACGTGAAATAATTCAGGAAAAAATTTAGGTGACCTTGGGTTTGGCAGTGTTTTTAGATAAAACATCAAAAAGCATGATCCATAAAAGGATAAATTGGACTTTATTAAAGTTAGAATCATCCTTTCTGACAAAAACACTATTAAGAGAATGAAAAGATAAGGCACTCGCTGGGAGAAATAATTTCCAGAACACCCATTAGATGATCAAATGTTGTCCAAAATATATAAAGAACTCTTCAAACTTCAACAATGAGAAAATAAACAACCTAATGCAAAAATGGACAAAACATCGCCACAGACAGCTAAAGAAGATACACAGTTGGCAAATAAGCATTTAATAAGATGTTCAACATCGTGTTTATTAGGGAACTGCAAAATTAAAACAACACAAATATATATACCTATTAGAATGGCCTTAATTTTTTTTTTTTTAATGATGATACCAAATGCTGATGAGAATGTGGAGCAGTAACTTTCTTTTGTTGCTGGTGGGAATTGAAAATGATACAACCACTTTAGAAGACATGATTTCATCTATAGAGTTAAAAAGATCAGTGGTTGCCAGGTGTTTGCAGAGATGGGATGGGGAAGAAGAATGGGTGGAGCACAAGAGATTTTTAGGACAGTGAAATTTTTCTGTAGGATACTATAATGTCAGAAATATGACCATGTGCATTTGTCAAAATCCATACAACTATACACCGCAAAGAGTGGCCCCAGTGTAAGTCATAGACTTTCATTTAGTGAAAATATATCAGTAGTGGTTCTTCACTTGTAACAAGTGTATTAATGTAATTAATTAATTACTTTGTTGAGTGATTGATGTAATTAATTGATTGTATTAATGTAAGGAACCATCCCCATTATCAACATCCCTCACCAGAGGGTACATTCCACAATCCATGAACCTACATTAGCACCTCGTTATCACCCAGAGTCCATAACATTAGGGTGCACACTTGGTGTGCAATTTTATGGGCTTGGACAGATGTATAATGAAATAGTAACATATGTCCATCACCAACATAGTATTTTCACTGCCCTAAAAATCGTCTATATTCTGCCTGTTTCAATAGCTTTATAGATACAGCTGGTTTAAAAAAAAAGTTTTCAGACTTCAACCTATATTACAAAGCTGTAATCATCAAGACAGTATGGTACTGGAACAAAAACAGACACTCAGATCAATGGAATAGAATAGAGAACCCAGAAATGGACCCACAAACGTGTGGCCAACTAATCTTTGACAAAGGAAAGAATATCCAATGGAATAAAGACAGTCTCTTCAGCAAGTGGTGCTGGGAAAACTGGACAGCGACATGCTGAAGAATGAACCTGGACCACTTTCTTACACCAGACACAAAAATAAACTCAAAATGGATGAAAGACTTAAATGTAAGACAGGAAGCCATCAAAATCCTCGAGGAGAAAGCAGACAAAAGCCTCTTTGACCTTGGCCTCAGCAACTTCTTACTCAACATGTCTCCGGAGGCAAGGGGAACAAAAGCGAAAATGAACTATTGCAACCTCATCAAAATAAGCTTCTGCACAGTGAAGGAAACAATCAGCAAAACTGAAAGACAACCTACCAAATGGGAGAAGATATTTGCAAATGACATATCAGATAAAGGGTTAGTATCCAAAATCTATCAAACTCAACATGCAAACAACAAATAATCCAGTGAAGAAATGGGCAAAAGACACGAACAGACACTTCTCCAAAGAAGACATCCAGATGGCCAACTGACACATGAAAACATGCTCAACATCACTCATCATCAGGGAAATACAAATCAAAACCACAATGAGATTATCACCTCACCCCTGTCAGAATGGCTAACATTAACAACTCAGGCAAAAACAGATGTTGGCAAGGATGTAGAGAAAGAGGATCTCTTTTGCACTGTTCGTGGGAATGCAATTGTTGCAGCCACTCTGGAACAGTATGGAGGTTCCTCAGAAAATTCAAAATAGAACTACCCTATGACCCAGCAATTGCACTACTAGGTATTTATCCAAGGGATACAGGTAGACTGTTTCAAAGGGGCACATGCACCCCCACGTTTATAGCAGCACTATCAACAATAGCCAAAGTATGGAAAGAGCCCAAATGTCCATCGATGGATGAATGGATAAAGAAGATGTGGTGTGTGTGTGTGTGTGTGTGTGTGTGTGTGTGTGTGTATGTGTGTACAATGGAGTATTACTCAGCAATCAAAAAGAATAAAATCTTGCCATTTGCAACTGTGTGGATGGAACTAGAGGGTATTATGCTAAGAGAAATTAGAGAAAGACAATATCATATGACTTCATTCATATGCGGACTTTAAGATACAAAACAGGTGAACATAAGGGAAGTAAAAATAATATAAAAACAGGGAGGGGGACAAAATATAAGAGACTCTTAAATATGGAGAACAAACAGGATTACTGGAGGGGTTTGGGAGAGGGGATGGGCTAAACGGGTAAGGGGTATTAAGGAATCTACTCCTGAAATCATTGTTGCACTATATGCTAACTAACTTGGATGTAAATTTTAAAAAATAAGTAAAAATAATAAATAAATAAATAAATAAATAAATAAATAAATAAATAAATAATAAACTGAAACAAAGTTTCAAGAAATCCTGTTTTGAAATCTGATGTGACTTGAGAAAAAAAAGCTTGAGAAAGGTAAATGGATGCTATATGTTGATATTGGAATTGTGCTCATTTTTCTTTCTACCCTTATGTATTATAGTTCTTTTATCAATATGTATTACATTTAGTATAACTCCTCTCCAAAAAGATGAAGCTAATTTTTGAAAAAGAAATTAGGAGGGACACTGGAGTGGCTCAGTCACTTAAGCATCCAACTTCGGCTCAGGTCATGATCTCACAGTTCGTGAGTTCAAGCCCCACATCGGGCTCTGTGCCAGCCCAGAGTCTGGAGCCTGCTTTGGATTCAGTGTCTCATTCTCTCTCTTCCCCTCCCCCACTTGTGCTCTGTCTCTCAAAAATAAATAAACTTTTTTTAAAAATGTGAAAAAGAAATGAGAATACAACATCTAAAAATAAAGGGAAGGGGCGCCTGCGTGGCTCAATTGGTTTAGCGTCTCATGAGATCGAGCACCTTGTCAGACTCTGCACAGGGTGTGGAGCCTGCATGGGATTATCTCTCTTTCTCTCTTTGCTGCTCCCTGTGTGTGCTCTGTCAAAATAAATAAATAGACATTTAAAAATAATAAAAGCTAAGGGAGAATATATGAAACAAATAGGCAGAAATAATACTAAACCTTAATTTAGTGTTTCTGGTGATTGTCTTCCCCCCACCCCCGCCCCAAGAGACCACACAGGGGAGGGTCAGAGAGAGAGAGAGAAAACAGAATTCCTACCAGGGTCCCAGCTGTCAACACAGAGCCAGCCCTACATGGGGCTCGAATTCACGAACCCTGAAATTATGACCTGAGCCAAAATCAAGAGTCAGACGCTCAACTGCCTGAGCCACCCAGGCACCCCAATAAATAAATCTTTAAAAAAAAATTAAGCAAAAGATCCATAAACTTTTATAAAGTGGTGTCTCACTTCATTGCGCTACCTTAAGTATGTCAAAAATGTTCTTCTGTTTTTAGGCCTTGTACCTGATAGCAACTAATGGAACCCCAGAACTTCAGAATCCAGAGAAACTTTCCCCAATATTTCGGGATTTCCTAAACCGTTGTTTGGAAATGGATGTGGAGAAAAGGGGTTCGGCCAAAGAATTGTTACAGGTGAATTTGGAAATAATACTATTTTTGGATAAAGTTGACTTTTTTGAGTAAGCAACAGAAAGTTTACATAGGGTTAATAATTACCATTTTGCTCTTCATTTATCACCAGCAACATTGTAGCTGCTGCAGTTTAGGATTGTATCTGCTAGGAATAAAATAGCTATAACACTAAAATTAGGTATATGAGTTTTTGCATGCTGTCAGTTGTCAGACAAGTCCATTGCTGGTGTGGGTATCTGGGTCATTTAGGTGAGCTTTTATAATATTAAATAGACTAAAAAGACTGATTTCAACTATAAAAGTGATATATTGATTATGTTGACTTTATACACATACTGAAATATGTGTTTGTTAAATAAATTTTAATCCATAAAATAGTCCTTGGGGTTTAATTGAAAGGAAATTTTTAGCTTCTAAACTAGTGACATTCATGCATCTTTCCCCCTCTTTCTGGCAGCATCCCTTCCTGAAACTGGCCAAACCATTGTCCAGCTTGACGCCACTGATCATGGCAGCTAAAGAAGCAATGAAGAGTAACCGTTAGCATCATTGCCATGGCCTCGTATTCTTTCTTCCATTTTCTAAAAGAAATCTTTTAATATATGAAAATTATTACTCTTTGGGGCTTAAAGAAATGGTCTGTATAACATGGAGGAAAAAGCAAACTACTGCTTCCTGAAGACAACCAAGAGAAAATTACAAAACGGAATGAAAACTTTCCATTGAATCCCTTCTTTATAGGGTCCAAAAGGAATTATGGACTGAATCACTAGCCATCTTTCAGCAGACAGCCCATCAGGGCCATTTATCATGCTTGAGATTTGCATTTAATTTTGCTGATTTCACTGTAATGGATCCCATTCATTGTCCCTTTTGGGGGGGGGAGGGTATTTTCAATACTTGAATGGCAGATTCGAGTTTTTCAAGAGTATTTGTTTCATCTGCTAGTCTTTTCTCTCCATAGCCTTTTTTCCCCCTTGACATGCTCTTTTTGAGTTGCTTTGAGAAATTTTTCTCAAGCCTAAATTTGAGGCAAATGTAATAAAATTATGTAGTTCCTTATATTGGCAAAGGAGCTCAAAATCGTTTAGCTTTGTATAGAAGTTAGGGCCAGCTATTATTACACGTAGTATTTCAGTTCATAATTTGAACTGAAGGAAGGGAAGAAAAATATGTGATTTTTACCTTTTTTAATAATGTGAAAGTCAATTTTAGAAATTTCATGGTAGTGAGTTGTTTGGCATTTGTTACATGTATAATAGAGAGACTAATAATCTATATTTATAACTAAATCATTGAGACAGAAAAAGAATCCCATTGACTATACAACCTTACAATTTAATTTCCTTTCTAAGTGTATCCTCTTCAGATTGGGCTTTAGGAACCAAAGTTATTTGCTCTTTCTTGTTCCAACTTGGGCTTTGTGACTGGTTGGTATTGCTACTTTGCCCTTCCCCCTTTTTTCCCTTCATTTTGGAAATAAGTTTCTGTATATGTTGTAATTTTAGTTAGTTTGTTTTTTAATTAACCCTCGCACCCTACTCCACCCCTCTCCCTTTGGTAAATAATATAATAACCATTGAATTTTCAGAATTTAAAAGTTAATTTTTTTCCCATTTAAAGAAGAAAAATACTCGGAGCTAGCAGAAACAAAGCGAGAGACTAGAACTCTAAAATAATTAGGTAAGATTATATTCATGTAAGAGAAATGACGGTTACATAGAGATGCGGCTTCTGACCAGTAAACTGTGGAGATTTGTTATAAACATTGTTCCCAACCCAGTACCAACATTTTACTAGCAATGAGAACTTAACATGACAAAGTTCTTGATAAATTCATTGATTATTTGAGATGTTGAGTTACTCTAGATTTTTTTCAAAAAAAATAATGTGTAAAAAAAAAAACTAGAGAAAGGAAGAAAAATGAAATATCCTTGTTGATAGCAATACTTTTTTTATTTTAAAAATTTTAAGAAGGTCTGTGACCTGTAGCATTAATTATGAGAGTGCTCTCTCTTCTCCCCTCCCCGTTCTCTCCTTATTTTTTATGTTCTTATGGAAGCAGTGTCGTCCCTCAAGCCACATTAAAGAAAACAATCTGGTTTGGTTCAGGCATTTTGTTCCCACCACCACTCTTAATTAACTTCACACCTACTTGCCGTCAGTAGTACAAATCATGAATAAAAATAATTTTGAGTACATTAAGGGAACTAATAGAATTTTATGTCCTATAATTTTCATCACATCTATGTTAAGATATGAGGATAGAATGGCTGTTTTTTATTGATAACGCAAGTTTTTCACAAAATGTGTAAAATAATTAGTGGAACTTTTACGTAGAGCACTTAATGATTTCTGTTTTCAGTTTGATTTTTTTTTTAATTAAGTTTTTTTTAATGTTTATTTTTGAGAGAGAGACAGACAGAGTGAGCAGGGGAGGGGCAGACAGAGAGAGGGAGACACAGAATCTGAAGCAGGCTCCAGGGTCTGAGCTGTCAGCACAGGGCCTGACGTGGGGCTTGAACTCAAAAATGTGAGATCATGACCTGAGCCGAAGTCGGGCACTTAGACCGACTGAGCCACCTGGGCGCCCCCCAGTTTGATTCCTGATTTCATTTTTCTTTGGATTATATTGACCACCTACAGCTATTACTAAATTACCTTACAGAAACAAGCTGGTTTATTTCTGATGAAAATCTACAGTGCCTCTTGAGTTTCAGATTCGAACATTCTGTGTAAATAGTTGTTTGGATGGATTACGATAAAGAAGATGCTACCAATGAAATAGAAAACCAACTAGATGTTAAGACTGTGATCCTCATGACCACTCTAGAAGGCCCTTCCATACATATGTCATAAAGACCATATTCCTTCAATTTAGTGCCAATGCCCCATTTTTATGCCTGTGACTCAACAAAGGTCTTTTCAATTTATAGAAGCAGTCTGGGATTTGTATTTACAACTTCTTTGAGGGTTACCTGCATGTCCATTGCTGGCAACGGACTTTGTCATTAAAACCTGACTCCTAGGTTAAGGGAGCTACACTGTGGTTTATTCTTTACTTACTTGGATAAACTAACTTGTAATAGAAATATACTTTGGTTAATTCTGAAATGTGTCATTTTTAAACAACATAATCCTAAAAGCAATATGGAATTGTGATTTATTAGTTAATTTTAAATTAAAATGTTCAGATCTTGTTGAAAGAAAAATTATATCTGAATCAGTTCATGTTTTTTTAATAACTACCTTTTGTAGTCACCCTTTTTGTCCTCACTTTAGAATGAAGATTCCCATTTAAATCTAAAAGTTACCTTAGTTGTCCTCTTGTATTATTAAAACAATATTACTATAGTACTTATTTATTATATTTCAGATTTTCTGGTGGTCTTAAAGTTTCCTTCTCCTCTTGTTCCTTTTGCTGCTTTAAAGGGACAGTTAAAACCGGGAAGCCGTGAAAATATTGAATTTTTTAAACAGAGTGGTTGTGATAGCGTAAGAAACCAAAGCTAACACAACTGTCTTCGTGTGTTGAGTGCCTGGCACATAGAATAAATTCTCTTCCCTTCCACACATAAACATTAAGCTGCTTAATAATATGTATCTAGTTACCACCAGTCCTAAATGAAACTGTGCCTTTCATAAGCAATTTAAAACTACCTATATGAGTATTTCTTTATAGGGCTCACATAAATACATGTCTGTTTCTATATGCTGTATTCTAGCCAGAACAATTTTAGATCTGATTGGGCTGTAGGTATAGTTAGAAAAAAATGAGAATTTGCATCAGTTTTCTTAATTTAAAAACTTTAAATATAATGAGATCCATATCCAGTGAAATGTCAAAAAATCATTATAGAATTATAGCTAAAATCCAGATTCATATTCCTTTTGGGTTTTTTAGAGTAGAATTTCATAGTTAAGTAAAGTGAAGATTGTCTTCGGTGTTTCCATTGCTTCCACAATAGATAAGCTAAACAATTAAAATTCGTTTTCCCGCAGTGTATGTATATGTGTGTGTGTGTGTAAGAAAGGAAAACACACACACACACATACTTTTTTTTTTTTTTTTTTTAATCACTCAACACATTTACTGACCACTTTGGCAAAGACACTGTGGTATATATTGTGGGAATTACAAAGGAGAATCAAGCACTGGACTGGCCTGGAGAGAGTTGAAGTCCTTTTACTCACCATTCTGGAATGTTGCCAAATGAAAGGGAGAAAGAAATGTATAATTCTGTCAAATTTTCGTTCTGTATTAAGAAAAGCAAAGGATTATATTTGGAATTGGATGTCTTTGATAGGAATGTGTTGCCTTTCCCCCCACCCCTTATTTTGATAGATAGAAATGGAATTAAGTGAAAGTAGCTTGTCTTTTCTGTTTTGTCTTCAAATTTTATATTGACTTTTATTTTTAATTTAATCCCGTTCAATTATTTAATTGTTACATTGACATTAACTGCTGTATTTGATGACTTTGTTCAATAATTTTGTTCTTTCAGGGCTAGAAATAAACATTTTTTTTATGTTCATTTTCCCCTTTCCTAAACTTCAGTTCTTTCTTTAGATCAGAATAGTTTAAAAGAATAATAGATTTTCAAAAAGCATTCTAATATTTTTAAGGATAAGTGTTTTTTAAACATGGCACCATTCAGAATGTATTACAGAGCTCCCAATTAGAAAAGTTTCCGGAAATGTATGGATAGTAAGCATGAACCTTCTCTCTTTTAAGTCAGGTTTAGGATACGTTTCTTTTTAAGTTTGTTTATATTGAGAGAGAGCAGAAGGAGGACAGGGAGAGAACAAGCAGGCTCTGCTCTGTGAGCACAGAGCCCACCATGGGGCTCGAACTCATAAACCGTGAGATCATGACCCGAGTTGGATGCTCAACTGACTGAGCCACCCAGGAGCCACTAGAATACATTTCTTGTAAGTGTTCAGGCTCTCAAACCCAGGGAAACATTTCTTACCCATCTTATTCTATAACTTGGCCTGAAATTCAAATGCTTACCTCACTGAAGTAATAATATTACCAGCATTTCTGTGTTAAATACACCAAGAGATCTTTTTTTATATATAAGTTTATTTATTTTGAGAGAGCACATGTGCTCACGTGGGCGGGGAGGAAGGAGCAGAGAGAGAGGGAGAAAGAGAATCCCAAGGAGGCTCTGTGCTGTCAGTGCAGAACCCAACTGGGGGCATGATCTCACGAAGTGCAAGATCATGACCTGCGCCAAAATTAAGAGTCAGATGCTTAACCAACTGAGCCACTCAGGTGCCCCATTTTTTAGCATAGGGTGGGATATAGGTAATGACTGCTTAAAATATATTTGTTATGGGGCATCTGGGTGGCTCAGCTGGTTAAACATCTGGCCCTTGATCTCAGCTCAGGTCTTGATCTCAGGGTCATGAGTTCAAGCCCCACATTGGGCTCTGCACTGGGTGTAAAGCCTACTTAAAAAAAAAATTATATATATATATATATATATATATATATATATATATATATATATATATATACATACATACACACACACACACATATACACACATAACATATACATACACACATACACATATATGTGTATATATACACATATATGTTACACTATAAAGCTGTTTAGTGCTATTCTAACATTTGTATATCTTTTAGCAAATGTTTCAAACATTTGCCTAAGAAAGGTTCAGAAATGCCTGGATGACTTAAAAAGCACTATTCTTAGGAGGGGCATGTGGGTAACTCAGTCGGTTTAGCGTCACAATCTCATGGTTTGTGAGTTCGAGCCCCGTATTGGACTCTGGGCTCGGAGCCTGGAGCCTGCTTTAGATTTTGTGTCTCCCTCTCTCTTTCTCTCTGCTCCAATCCCGCTCGTGTTCTGTCTCTCTCTCTAAAAAGTAAACATTAAAAAAAATTTTTTTAATGAAAAAAAAGCACTATTTGTAAAAGCTTCATGCTTTACTACTACCTTGATACTTTTGATATTTGGCTTTTTTAATTAGTTATTTTTTTATGCTAAATTAATAAGTTTCATCTTTCAAAAGGAGAACATGAAATGTCTTTTTAGGCCTAATTATTCTAGGTTTTTAACAAAGCAATGTACATAGATTAAAAATCCAAATAAGGGAGTTGTAATAAATAGTACCAGTCCCCAGCTTTAAACTCCCCACGGCCAAGTCCAGCTCCATGAGAATTCCACTTTTAACTCTGAGCTGTTTGTAGCAGGCATTAATCTTCACATTTTTAAATTATATACTTCTGCAAGTATTTCTTGACATTTCTGTATTTTAGCAACTTATTAACGCAGTTGAGAATTTGGGTACTGTCATACCAACTTACTGTCCCATTTCACTGCATCTAGTCTCCCATTTAAGAGAGGTAGCAATTTTCTCTTAAGTTTATTCATTTCTGAGAGACAGAGAGAAAGCATGAGCAGGGAAGGGACAAAGAAAGAAGGGAGAGACAAAATCCCAAGCAGGCTCCCCACTGTCAGCACAGAGCCCGACTCAGGGCTCTGTCTCTCAACCCTTGAAATCATGACCTGAGTTGAAATCAAGAGTCATGCTTGACCAACTGAACCACTCAGGCACCCCAAGAGGTAGCAATTTTTGTTTATTGGAGTAGCAGTCAGTTTTTACCTTATGACTATGTGGGAATGTTGTTCACTTAAGTAATTTATTATCATCACATACCATTTATTGTACAACTCTTTGCTTTTCCTGTTGTTCATTTTCTTGTCTTACTGTGTCCTTTGAAAGTTTCCTGTGTTCCTATTAACTAAGTTATCCCAAACTCGCCACAAAATTGCAAAAGCCCTCTGAAGACTATTTTCTGTGCAATTAGGCATCTCAGGTAATGACAGTTCCTTTTTCTTTCCTGGAACTTGAACTTGCATGTCTGAAAATGTTTCACATTTAATTGATATACAGAATTTTAGGTTAGAAATCCTCTTCCTTGAGAATTTTGAAGTCACTACTTCATTGTCTTATAACCTGACATTTCTGATGTTTGTATGTAATCATTTTTCTGCTTCTTGTTCTAAAATTTTACCATTAAGTGCCTTGGTGAGGGTGTATATATTTTCATTGGCTTTGTGCATATGCCAAGCCATCTTGATAACAGACTCCTTTCCTTCAGTTCTGGGAAATTCTTGTATTATTTATTTAAAAATTGCTACTTTTCCCCCTGTGGTTTCTAGAATTCCTGCATTATTTATCTTTTTCTTACCTTTTGCTTCTTTTTTTCATAAGTTATTACTTTTTTAATGTTTTATTTATTTTTGAGAGTATGCGTGGGGGACGGGCAGAGAAAGGGGGACAGAGAGGATCCGAAGCAGGTTCTGCAATGACAGCAGTGAACCCAATGTGGGGCTCAAACTCACAGACCTTGAGATGGTGACCTGAGCTGAAGTTGGCCGCCTCCCAACTGACTGAGCCACCCAGGCGCCCCTAACTTTTTTTTAATGTTTATTTTTGAGAGAGAACGAGACACAATGCAAGTGGGGGAGGGGCAGAGAGAGAGGGAGACACAGAATCCAAAACACCTCCAGGCTCTGGGCTGTCAACACAAAGCCTAACTCGGCTTAAACTCACGAAACCGTAAGATCATGACCTGAGCCAAAGTCAGATGCTTAACCAACTGAGCCACCCAAGCACCCCAACTATCAGATTTTTAATTTCCAAAAGCTCATTCTTTCTGATCTTTGTTTTCATAGCCTTCTGCTCTTGTTTCATAAATTTAATATCTTTCCTAAAGTAGTGTGAGTTTTTAGTTCAGGCTATCATAAAATATGATAGCCTGAATGATTTAAACAACAGAAATTTATTTCTCACAGTTCTGGAGGCTCAGAAGTGCGAGACTGAGATGTTGGACAAGGTAGGTTTCATTCTGAGGCCTTGGCTTCTAGGCTGCCACCGTCTTGCTGTGTTTTCACAGGACCCCTTCTTTGTATATGCACGTGGGGAGGGAGAAATCTTTCTGGAGTCTCTTTTTAGAAGAACACTAATCTCCTCATGAGGCCCCATTCTCATGACCTTATCTGACTGTAATTCCCTCCCAAGGTCTCCATCTCCAAAATACCAATACAGTGGGTGTTAGGACTTCCAACATTTGAATTGGGGTATTACAAACATTCATGCTGTACTATCTCTGGATTGTGTGTGTTTGCTGGGTTCTTTTTTGCTTTTAATTCTTTCACATAGACTTTTTACAGATGTCTGGTACATATTTGCAGATTAATACTATTTGTGTAGCAACCCTAGGATTGTGCTGTCTGGCACTGCACTAAATAAATACTCATTTACACATTAACTTTTCTCAGTTCTCAGCTGGGCTCTCCTTGATGTTCGATCATCCATTTTAGTCCTAGATCCTTTTTCTTTTTTTCTTTTTCTCCAACCTAGCTCATGATTCTCAACCCCTTTATCCCACCACCTCAACACTTTCTTCCACCTTACTGCTGGAATGTTCTTGGTTTCTATCTTTGACTTACTTTTGGTCTCAGTGCAGGATGTTCTTCCATCTCCGCAGCTAACCTCACTAAGGACCTGTTTCCATGTTTCACCACCTGCCAGGTCCTCAGTTCCTCTGACTTATCTTGGCTCTCCTCTACCTGCAACCTGTAACCCTCAAGCATACTTGCGTATCCTCCTTTTAAAACAAATTTCTTTTGATTTCTCTCAGCTAAACTTCTAGAAAGAGGAAACTAAACTTACTGTTTTTCTCTTCATTCTCATATTACAAATGCTCTCAACATGTCGTTGAAACTAAATATCACCAATAACCACTGAATGTCCAGGCAATTCTCACAATATCAAAAAAAAAAAACAAAAAAAAAAAACAAAAAACAAAAAAAAACCTCTTCAACTGGTAGATAGTGTGCCTGCTGGGATTTTTTGAGAATTCCTAAAATTCTACTTTTTTCAGACTTCCTCGTTGTAGGATAGAGGACTTTTATTCCTAGCTTTTAAATGCTATGACCAGACATTTATTTTGGGCTAAGGTCTAGAATATAATGTAGCTATGGATTTGGTAAACTTCTAGTCAGTAGGAGGCTATTTTTGCCAGTGAATATATAATATGCAAGAAGCTCTTGAAATTATCTTTAAAATCTACCATTTATAATAGACCAAATGTATGAAGTATCTAGAAATAAGTAATACCAAAAAATTTTTATAAAGACAAAACAAAGATTTTATTGATAGATTTTAAATTTGGGTTGGGAACTGCTTTATGGATAGGATAGTTTCAAATGTGCACATTGAAAAGAAAACTTAAAAAGTGTGAAACAATTTGATTCAGTTTAACCCAGATTGATGAAACATTGGCTGAAAGTCAGAAATGCATATTCCCCTGAATTTTGGTATAAGGTGACACCTCTTAGAAGCCATCACGTGGCTTGTGTACTAATCTAGCCCTTTTGTATAGTAGTTTTGGTTTGTGTATGCTTCCAGCCTAAGGAATGTACCCACCCATTTTGTGTTCCTGTTCTTGGGGGAAACTGGTTTCTGCAGAGCTACATTTTGTTGACTGTTAACCATCCTTCCAGTCAAGAAACTTGATTAAATTCTGGAAGCCTCTTTTCACTAAGGCCCTGAGATGACCTTTGGCTAAATAAGGAGAGTTGAAGGAATGATTAATGAAAAACAATTGCAGATATTTTCCTCCGGTGTGGGAGTGTTGAAATTATGTCCCAGTACATTTAATGAAGAAGATATTTGTTTAGATTATGAGCTTCTCTTTGTTGCAAATATCCCCTGAAGGATTTAGATCCTTTTGGTGTAAATTTCACTAATCCATTAATCTAAATTCTAGTTGAACCTTCGTTAATCTCTCAGAGGATGGATGAAAAGAATTGTGGAGTATGAAAGGTCATCAAGACAAGGAGGATCTTGACAGTACTGGGTGTAAGTCAGAGGATGAACACAGGACAATATTTTTGAAAAATATGACAGGGGATTGACCAATTTTGCTTGCTTCTTAAATTTGCTTAGGTAGGATCTTGGCTTGGTGTCAACAGTTTTTAAAATGGGAATACTTTGAGAAGTTGTAAATTTCAGTCTCTCCTAATTCAGACTGCCATGCTATTCAGGTACTGCCATGCTATTGCTGAGAGGGAGAGTAAAAGAGGAGTCAAGTCGGGATGAAAGGATGTATATCACTCCTCCCTGCCCTCCTTTCAGGATGATATAGTGCGAACTTTTAATATTTCTAGTTCAAAAGATCTGTGGTAATATAACTCCTAAATGTGCTAAGGGCCTGTTGCAATACTTTAGTCAGCATTGGATTAGGGTGGATTACTGGATAGCGAAGGATAGAACAAAAGGCAGATTTTAAAAACTGACCCTGTTCAGGATTGCAGAGTACCATGGACTTCCATAATGAAGATCTTCTATGATTAAGTAGACTCAACTTTTGGAGAGAGATGAACTAGAAAGGGATAAAGAAAAGCATGGCTTGCATATTGTTGCAAATTGACCTAAGCCAATTTGTTTGTGTAGTACTCTTAGGTCCTTTGGATAAAGCTAGCCACCCAAAAAATTTGAAGTGGTAAGGGGTAACTAACCTCACCACCAGTCTGGTGGCCAAATTGTAAGCAAGTCTCAAACCAAGCTGTGCCATGCATCTAGAAGCTAATTAAGCAAACATTTATTAGCAAAAGCATTCATTTAGCCTGTTCTACAGTTCATTGTAATCCTTGTCTGTCCTGTTAAGTGCTCTGCCCACACCTTGCATGAAAGGTTTCACTTCAGGCAGAGAAGGAAACATTCCAGAGAGCAGGACTCTGTTACCCTTAAAGATGCCATCATGGAACCAGACATCCTCCTAAACAGTGTTCATTTAGAGGTAGAGCTTTGAGGGCCACCCTTTATTTTTTATGTTTATTCATTTTTGAGAGAGACAGACACAGAGTGCAAGTGAGGGAGGGACAGAGAGAGAGAGACCCAATTTGAAGCAGGCTCCAGGCTCTGAGCTGTCAGCACAGAGCCTGATGTGAACCCACAAATGGGGAGATCATGACCTGAGCTGAAGGACACTTAACCAACTGAGCCACCCAGGCGCCCTAAGGGCCACCCTTTAAAGACTCAGGTTGCAGTCCTCATTAGATTCTTTTTCTTTTTTAATTTTTTTTTTATTTTTGATAGAGACAGAGCACAAGTGGGGGAGGGGCAGACAGAGAAGGAGACACACAATCCGAAGCAGGCTCCAGGCTCCGAGCTGTCAGCACAGAGCCTGACGTGGGGCTCAAACTCAAAAGCTGTGAGATCATGACCTAAGCCGAAGTTGGACGCTCAACCGACTAAGCCACTCAGGTGCCCCAGTCCTCATTAGATTCTTAAACCCTGTTCATGCAAGGCTGCAGTTCCTCTTAAATTACTTTAGCCAATCCAAATAGCTTGATCACCCTTAATTTCACTGATAAGAGCCCATTGCTAACTACCAAGCAATGAATTTCACAGAGAAACACCCATCTCTCATCTCCATTTGACTTGTTAGCAGAGCTTTAGGTGATGATTGAGATATGGATACAGAAGTGCTTGTAGGGGGCACCTGGGTGACTCAGTTGGTTGTGTTGGACCCTTGGTTTCAGCTCAGGTCATGATCTCACAGTTGGTGAGTTTGAGCCCTGTGTGGGGCTCTGCACTGACAGTGTGGACTCTGCTTGGGATTCTCTCTCTCTCCCTCTCTCTCTGCCCCTCCCTTGCTCACTCTCTCTCTCTCTCAAAATAAATAAACATTAAAAAAAAAAAAAAAAGAATAGGTGGAACTAGAGGGTATTATGCTAAGTGAAATTAGAGAAAGACTAACCATATATCATATGACTTCACTCATGTGGAATTTAAGATACAAATGAACATAAGGGAAGAGAATAAAAAATAATATAAAAACAGGGAGGGGGACAAAACATAAGAGACTCTTAAATACAGAGAAACAGGGTTGCTGGAAGAAACCTGGGTTGTGGGTGGGGGGATGGGCTAAATGGGTAAGGGCATTAAGGAAGACACCTTGTTGGGATGAGCACTGGGTGTTATACACAGGGGATGAATCACTGGAATCTACTCCTGAAATCATTATTGCACTATATGCTAACTAACGTGAATGTAAATTTAAAAAAACAAAAACAACAACAACAAAAAAACGTGTTTGTAGTAGCTGTCCATAGACTATGACCTTTCCGACTAGGAACTGACCCCACCTTGTGTGTGAATGTCCTATTAGAACAACACACACTGTCCTTGCTAAAACATTTTAAATTACAGATGTTGTGATACAGATAAAGTTCTTGACATATACGGTTTAATATTTGTGAATTTAAGTGCTAATTAGCAGTCATCTATGGTTGCTCATCATTTCACTAAAGTAAAACGACTAGAAGGCACAGGAAAGAGGGGCATTTGGCTGGTCAAATGATTTTAGCCGGTCACTCTTTATCCACATTTTCTAACTGGCATGGAAGCACTAACTTATATGGCTAAAAGGGGCCACTTAAATTTTCAGTTCTACTTTAGTGCTTTTTTTATTTTTTGAGGGACATTATGCTATTTAGTGCTGTTTGGGAATTTATGATGATATCAGGATGTCAGAGATTTACTGCACTATGTAATGTTGCCTATGGCAGATTGTGCCTCCAGTCTTAGTCCCAGAAGTCCAGTCAGGTGTCATTTCCACTGAATGCAATTCTGGTACAGTGTGACTGAATCTACATAATTATATCTCAGCATCCTTAGATGTTGATAGATAGTTATTGGAGGCATGGAATGCAACCCAATTAAAAGTTCCACAAGGCAATGAGAGCTTTCCCAAAGACAGAATATTCTTTTTTTTTTTTAATTTTTTTTTTCAACGTTTATTTATTTTTAGGACAGAGAGAGAGCATGAACGGGGGAGGGGCAGAGAGAGAGGGAGACACAGAATCGGAAACAGGCTCCAGGCTCCGAGCCATCGGCCCAGAGCCTGACGCGGGGCTCGAACTCACGGACCGCAAGATCATGACCTGGCTGAAGTCGGACGCTTAACCGACTGCGCCACCCAGGCGCCCCAAGACAGAATATTCTAATGACTTGATTCTTTAGAGATTTTTAGTTCTGCCATAGTTATGTCCTAGTTAAGTCTATCTTTCAAGTTCATACTTGGGATGCCCAATATAGGACCTATCCACTTTTTTTTTTTTTTTCTCAACGTTTTTATTTATTTTTGGGACAGAGAGAGACAGAGCATGAACGGGGGAGGGGCAGAGAGAGAGGGAGACACAGAATCGGAAACAGGCTCCAGGCTCCGAGCCATCAGCCCAGAGCCTGACGCGGGGCTCGAACTCACGGACCGCGAGATCGTGACCTGGCTGAAGTCGGACGCTTAACCGACTGCGCCACCCAGGCGCCCCCAGGACCTATCCACTTTTGCCTACATACCAATCTTAAATCTCATAGGATATAGGGAAGAGGAAATAACTTCTACACCTTCTCTTTCCTTTTGTTAATAACCAGCTAAATTCTACTTTCTGCAGGGCATGGGGAAAGGACTTGGCAAGAAACTATCTCCCCATGCTCACTCTTTTCCTGTTTAATGGAGTATTCTGATGCATTGTTAGAATGGCCTAAATCTTCTTCCTACACCTGTAAAATGGGGTCAGTAATGCTGACTTCGTGGATTGTTGTGAGGATTATTTGAAATAATTCACTTAAGGTGCTTAGCACAGTGCCTAGCACGTAGAAATCCCTCAATACATGTCATTATTTTTTTTAACGTTAAGATAACTTTAGGTTTGCAGAACAGATAGTACAGAGATCTTATTTACCATTCATTCAGCTTCCCCTAATACCGTTTTACTAACCGTCACACATTTGTCAAAACCAAACAATTTGGTACGATAATGTTAAACTACAAGCTTTATTTGGTTTCACCAGTTTTTCCATTAATGTCTTTTTTCTGTTTCAGGATCCAATCCAGAGCACCATGTTGCATTTAATATTATGTGTTCTTTCGTTTTTTGTTTTTGTTTTGTTTTGTTTTGTTTTGTTTTTTTAGAGATAGAAAGCACGTGAGCAGGGGAGAGGGGCAGAGGGAGAGAGAGAGAATTTTAAGCAGACTCCACACCCAGCACAGAGCCCAACCTCACAACCACGAGATCACAACCTGAGCCAAAATCAAGAGTCAGATGCCTAACCAACTGCGCCAACCAGGCACCCCGATAGTATGTTTTTAAGTAAGAAAATTTTATTTTCTCGGCTCATCCTGATTCTCGGGTGTTCAGCATTGTAACACCATCAGGCCCCTGGGAGGCATTCAAAATATTCACCTTAGGGGTGCCTGGATGGCTGAGTTTGTTGTGTCTGACTTCAGGTCATGATCTTGGGGTTCATGAGTTTGAGCCCCACGTCGAGGTCTGTGCTGACAGCTCCGAGTCTGGAGCCTGCTTCAGATTCTGTATCTCCCTCTCTCTCTGCCCCTCCCTTGCTCGCACACTGTGTCTCTCTCTCTCAAAAATAAATAAACATTAAAAAAAGAAAAAAGATATTCACCTTAATTTTCTGGGACTTCCTTTGGGCCTTCATCCACATAGTGTAACTCTTCCACCCAAACAAGCTAGGTAGATGTGAGGAATTGTTTTATTCACTGTGATTCTCGAGGGCCTTTGAGGAGATGGTCTCAGATGCTGAAAGAGCTCAGGGCTGGGCAGGGGCAAAATTCCAGGATCTGGTCTGGGGGTTGGGGTGAGGAACTATTTGTTTATGGAGCTGTGGTAGCTACAACCAAGGGAGCAGCATGGGCAGGAGTGTCTCACAGAAGTGTCATATTAGGGCCGATTAGCTAATGCAAAACTGGGTCACTAGCCCCCAGTGGTTAAGAGGGGATGTCCAAGTACAAAGAAGAAAAACATAGTTCAAAAGAACTTTTGAGGGGTGCCTGGGTGGCTC
Source organism: Felis catus (assembly GCF_018350175.1). Classification (NCBI taxonomy): domain Eukaryota; kingdom Metazoa; phylum Chordata; class Mammalia; order Carnivora; family Felidae; genus Felis; species Felis catus. The sequence continues at coordinate 72,340,710 of NC_058376.1, forward strand.
AGTCAGTTAAGCATCCGACTCTTGATCTTGGCTCAGGTCATGATCCCAGGGTTCGTGAGATCAAGCCCCATGTCAGGCTCTGAGCTGAAAGTGAGAAGCCTGTTTGGGATTCTATCTCTCCCTCCCTCTCTGCCCTTCACCCACTTACATGTGCTAATAAATAAATAAATAATAATAATAAATAAATAAAACTTAAAAAAAGAAAATATTTTGAGATAAATGAAAGCAAAATCAGAATATATCAAAACTTACAGGACATGACTAATTCCATGTTTAAAAGGAAATATATAACGACCATATGTGCATGTGTGTGTGTATACACACACATACATACATATACACACACGTATACATATATATATATGTATACACATGTATAAGTTTATTTTATTTTTAGTAATTTCTACCCACAACGTGGGGCTCGAACTCATGACTCCAAGACCAAGAGCCACATGCTCTTCTGACAGCCAGCCAGATGCCCCAATGGTTATATATATTTTTTTTCCTCTCTAACACTTTTTTTTTAATTTACATCCAAATTAGCATATAGTGCAACAATGATTTCAGGAGTAGATTCCTTAATGCCCCTTACCCATTTAGCCCATCCCCCCTCCCACACCCCCTCCAGTAACCCTCTGTTTGTTCTCCATATTTATGAGTCTCTTATGTTTTGTCCCCCCCCGCCCCCGGGTTTTTTTTTTTTAAGTTTTTTTTTATTTATTTATTTTGAGAGAGACAGGGAGCATGAGAGAGTGGAGGAGGGGAAGAGAGAGAGACTGAGAGAGAGAGAGGATCCCAAGCAGGCTCCACACTGTCAGTGCAGAGCCCGATGTGGGGCTTGATCTCACGGACCAGGAAATCATGACCTGAGCTGGAATCCAGACTTGGATGCTTAACCAGCTGAGCCACCCAGGCGCCCCTCCCCCTCCCTGTTTTTAGATTATTTTTGTTTCCCTTCCCTTATGTTCATCTGTTTTATCTCTTAAAGTCCTCATATGAATGAAGTCATATGATCTTTGTCTTTCTCTAACTGACTAATTTCACTTAGCATAATACCCTCTAATTCCATCCATGTAGTTACAAATGGCAAGATTTCATTCTTTTTGATTGCCGAATAATACTCCATTGTATATATATATATATATATATATATATATATATATATACCACATCTTTTTTATCCATTCATCCATCGATGGACATTTGGGCTCTTTCCATACTTTAGCTATTGTTGATAGTGCTGCTATAAACATGGGGGTGCATGTGTCCCTTCGAAACAGCACACCTGTATCCCATAGATAAATGCCTAGTAGTGCAATTACTGGGTGGTAGGGTAGTTCTATTTTTAGTTTTTTGAGGAGCCTCCATACTGTTTTCCAGGGTGGATGCACCAGCTTGCATTCCCACCCAATGGCTATATTTAAAAAAAAAAAACTTCAAATCAATAACCAAACCTTCCATCTTAAGAAACTAGAAAAGTCATCTAAATCCTAAGCAAGCAGAAGGAAAGAAATAATAAAGATTAGAACGAAAATAAATGAACTAGATAATAGAGAAAATCAACAAAACTAAAGGTTGGTTCCTTGAAAAGATTGACAAAATTGACAAATCTCTGTGTAAAATGACCAAGAAAAAAAAAAAGATTCAAATTAGTAAAATCAGAAATTAAAGAAGGGACATTACTATTATCCTTACAGAAATAAGAATTATAAGGGAATACCATGAACAATTGTATGCCAACAAGCTAGATAACCTAGACAAAATGGTCAAATTCCTAGAAAGATGGGTTGGTCTAACAAAAAAATCATTCAAATTCATAGAATAAATATTAATAGAGCAAAGTAACAAAACCACATTGCAATAGATGCAGAGAAAGCCTTTGACAAAATTCAACATCCCTTCATGACAAAAACACTAAAAGAACTAGGAAAAGAAAAAGGAACTTCCTCAACCTGATAAAACCATTTATAAAACCCACAAATAATATCATACTTAATGGTGAAAGATCAGGAACAAGACATAGATGTCCATCCTTGTCATTTCTATTCAACATTGTACTAGATGTTCTAGCCAGGGTTAGAAAACTATGTCCATTCTCAGATGACATGACCTTAGAAAATCGTAAGGAATTCACACCAATACAAAAATTTTAGAATAAATGAGTTCAGCAAGGTTTCAGGATCCAAGAACAATATGCAAAAAGGAACAGTAATCAATAAAGTGCGGTAATGGCATAAAAACAGGCATAAGATTAATGGGATAAAATTTAGAGGCTACAAATCAATCTTCACATTTGTGGTCAATTGATTTTTGAGAAGGGTGCCAAGACAATTCAATAAGGGAAAGAATAGTCTTTTCAACATATGGCACTGGAACAACTGAATATCCATGTACAAAAGAATGAAGTTGGACCCCATCTGTACACTATACACAAATATTAATTCCAAGTGGATCACAGATGTATGTGTGAGAGATAAAACAAAAAACCTTTAAAAGAAATAATAGGAGGGGTGCCTGGGTGGCTCAGTCAGTTAAGCATCTGGCTTTTGATTTTGGCTCAGGTCATGATCTCATGGTTCATGAATTTGAGCCCCACGTTGGGCTCTGTGCTGACAGTGCAGAGCTTGCTTGGAATTCTCTGTCCCTCACTGCCCCTTCCTTGCTCGCTCCCTCTCTCAAAATAAATAAATAAACTTTAATAAAGAAATAGAAGAAATAATAGGAATAAATCTTTATGATCTTTCAGTGGAGCAATGGTTTCTTAGATAAGACTACAAAAGCATGTGGGGCAATATAAAATAAAAGGATAAATTTATTCAAAATTGAAAACTCTTATGCTGCAAATGATACCATCAAGCCCACATAATAGGAAAAATATTTGCAAATTGCATATTTGATAAGGTATTTGTATCCAAAATATGCAATTCAATAAAGCTATTGTAAAGAAATAAGGCTGGCTCCAGACTTCTTATAGCAACATTCACCACTAAAAGATTGTATTAAGTCCCTGAAATCCTTAGTGTAAGAAAATGTCACCCTAGGATTCTATACCCAGGGAAATTGTGGTAGGGTCCCTCCCTAAGGAAAGAAAAAAAAAAAACCCAAAAAACCTCAAGATAACCTGGTTATACGTTTACGGGACAACATCCCTCACAATCTTATAACATGAGACCACTTAATCAGGCTACATGTTTGTATGTTACCATACATGGGAGACAAAGAAGTGGAAAATATATAAAAAAAAAAAACTATATCACGTGGCGTTCGGGGACTCAGTTCTTCAGGTAGGAACCCAACTGAGTGGTGTTGGCCTCCGGAGTAAAGTTGCTTCCTGGAAAGAAAAGCCTCGGTGTCAGGACTCTCTGTGTGAGAATCCTGCTACATCACTTGCGGGCTTGTTTGGGGGCTCGTCTGGGATTTGGAGCCGGTGCATTTCCATCTTCTTTGCCACTGGGGATACGAACCTCAGGGCACTCGGAGAGGCAGCTCACCTGATGGGCCAGCAGACCACTTGATTCGCAGGAGACTAGCCGGGAGTGAGGCTCGGGTGAGGACCCCATGTGTTCCAATGGAACTGGTGAGGCCCAGGAACCAGCTCAGACAGCGCCGCCCATCAGACTGGTAAGAATCCGGGTTTGTCCTGCCCCTAAGATGCAGAAGGGGAGCCTGATCACTTCCCAGAGTTGCTGGAAAGAAGCTGCAACTCTAAGGAACTGGGTGCTGGGCGGTGGGTTGGAGTCGCAGTGTGTCTGTGTGTGGGGACTTGCCTAACATTCATTGCCTCGGTCAATGGACTATGGTAATTAGGGCCAACTGTCTCTGGTTATTCTACCTCAGAACGGGGACTTTAAGGAATATTCCCAAGCAGCTGCCGGAACTCATTTTGTTTCAGGGAAATTCCCTGCCTTCTTCTGACTGACTTGGGACTGCCTAATGCCACTAGTGGAAAACAAAACAAAACAAAAGAAACCTGGAATCTACTCCTCTCTCTGAGCTGACAAGATTTAAAACTCAGACTTCTCTTTCTCTGCCTTCTACTGACACCTCTCCTTTTCTGCCTTCCCTCCCCGCCCCCCTCCTTTTCTGCACCACCTGGGGGTGGCCTGCACCACTGGCTCCTCAATGCCTCAGGCACCATCAGCTCCTCCTCCCACCCTAGAGGTCAAGGACCACGAACTTCGGATTTCCCCACCAACGTCCCAGGTGAAAGTTAACCATGGGGAACAAATTGTTTGACGTAGACCCAAGTAAAACGTATTCAGTGTTTAAGCTACTTTAAGTTTGATGGTTTGAGACAGACAATGTTTGTCAACATTAAAAAAACTTTTATTCTACCTAGATTTGCTGAAGGTCAAATAAACTCAGGTTACCTCTGTGCCAATTTGTTAACAAAAGGATGACTTAAACTAATGGTTTTTCTTTGTCTGTCTCATAGTTTTTTTTGGGGGGGGGTAATTGTTAAGATCGCTTTCAAAGTCTCTGTTAACCTAAAATGTTAAAGTTTTTACTTGCATAATAAGTTGGGATTAAATTAATTGGATATCTAACAAGATAAGAGGCTAGAGCACTAATTATTAGATGTAGGTCTGCGCTTTTGACTTATTGCAAAAAACTAATGATATTTGGATCGGTTGAAAAACATGGTTTGTGCTTAATGGATTCATAAGTTTGCCATCTAAAATAATTCTGATGTAACATTGAGTTCACAAATGGTTACTACTTAGTTTTCACTGGAGACTCTAAGGTTTCTAAGAGTTAAAATTCTGCTAAATGTAGTTAAAACTTAATAAAATAAAAACAACTGTATGCTGTATGCTCTGTATGTAGAAAAGTAGGAGATATGAAAGATATAAAAAAATAGAAATATATTTTTGTTAAAGGTAAAAGAAGGTAATTTTGTCCTAAATGAAACTTGTTATTTGGAGAGAAATGGCTTGGGACAAAATCTAAATGCAAAGAAAAGTTGTAGAAGGTTCGTGAAGGAAATATTTAAAAAGAAATTTTATGTGTGGTCAGGATGGACTAAGGTGCATAAATGGATTTTAAAGGTGCACTGGGTTAAGATTAAAATTCCTTCTACTTTGATCCAAAGACTGGGAAAATGATGGCACTACCCTTGGAGCCGGCCTCCAAATCCTCCACATTTGTGTTGTTCCTGTTTAGCAGAGGAACGGATGCCTCTGCCATATGAGGGATGGATGGTATATGAAGGGCTTTTACTAAGATACATGGGAGCCATTTTACTAAACTTAGCCCATTGTGTGCCACAAATGGATATCCACATGGCTAAAACATATTTATGTGGGCATTGTTGAAAAAGGCAGAATAGACCTAGACTTTGGCCTTTTAACTCCCTCCCTCAATGGCCAATGATCATTCTTTTTTTTTTTTTTAATATGAAATTTATTGTCAAATTGGTTTCCATCCAACACCCAGTGCTCATCCCAACAGGTGCCCTCCTCAATACCCATCACCCACCCTCGCCTCCCTCCCACCCCCCATCAACCCTCAGTTTGTTCTCAGTTTTTAAGAGTCTCTTTTGTTTTGCTCAATGACCAATGATCAATATGTAAGTTACTGTTGGGCCAAAATAAAATTAGTGCATCCTACAACAACCAGGAAAGTCTTCCTTGGTCACAGTCCATACCCCCAAAGTCCTGCAGGTGACAAACGGAGGGGTAAGAAAAAATAGGAAAGACCAGGTCAGCTCTCGGAGGTAGGGTCAAGCCTGGGTAAGAATGACTACTCCCAGCACCTCGCAAGACTGACAGGGCTTTTGGCTGTCAGTCCCATACCCAGCCAAAATGCATGGGGCCAGGAGATGAGGTTTCTCCTGGCCAGCTCTAGGAAATTGAAATAAGAGACAACTTTCTTCCTTTTTCCTATAGTTGGGTAACTCCCCAACCAAAGCCATTACTCCTTTGGAATGCATTATGATTCATTTTCTTTTGCCCAAAGGCTTGGCCCCAATACAAATTGGAAGAGGGAACCTGGCAGCCAGAGGGAAATATCAGTGACAGTATTATCCTATAATTGGACTTGTTTTGCAAATGTGAAGGGAGATGGGGAGAATTCCCCTATGTTCATGGTTTTGGGGCCTTAATAAAAACAAATCAAGATATATGTAAGCAATGTAAGGTGGATGCTAATTTAATGGCAACTCTTTCTAAAGTCCAGCAATCAGGAGGGGAAACAATTAAGGGCCCCTTACCTGTATCCAAAACAGACCTAGAGAAGGAGGAGAGGGATCTTCATCCTCCTCCTCCTCGGGTCCTCAATCTATATATATAAAAAATTACAATTTTGCTCCCTGCTACCCACCTTATCCAGGCCCTCCCCATAATGTAACAGGCATGTTTCCCTTATAAGAAGCTAGAATGCCAGAAGAAAAAACCTTATTAAGACAGGTAAAAGGGGATCTAGGTAAATTTTCTGATCAGATAAGTATATAAAGGCTTTTCAGAATATTACGTATGTTTTGAGTTGACCTGGAAAGATATAATGTTTTTGTTAAATTAGACCCTTAGTGAGACAGCTGTTTTGAAAAAAAATTAAGGAAATCTAAGATTTAGCCCTTAAATTATGCTAAATTAGCCATTGTTTTACAAACACAAAATGAGAGCCCAATGGCATTCCTGGAGAGGTTGAGAGAGGCTCTCATTAAATATATGGTTATCTCCCCTGAGACTCCTAAGGCTGAGATGATTTTAAAGGACAAATTTATCAATCAGCCCTAAATATTCAGAGAATATACAAAAATTCGTTGTTGGCCTTGAAGGGACCCTGGAGGAGCTCTTAGGAGCTACCAAATGGGTATATTAATGAGAAGAAAAGCTAGTAAAAACAAGATAAAAGGGGCCAGCCAGATGCCCGAGGCTGCATACTTTCGGCTTCTGTAATCTTGCTTGCCTCCTGTGTCCACCAACTGCCCGGATAGCACCACTGATAAAGGCCCCCTCCCCTTTTTCTTTTGTCTCTCAACCCCCAACCATCCCAGCCATAAAAGGAGGCCGATGCCAAGGTTTGGGACTCAGCCTTTGGAGGTGACTCCCCTGGGCTGGCACTGGTGTGCAATGAACAGTCTTTTCTGATTCCCTGAGTGCATATGGCTTGTCTCTTCCTGGGAGCCAAGTACTTGCTATAACATTTGGTGCATGGGCCGGAAAACTCAACAGCCACGCTGGCCCCTCGAGCCACCGTTGTGGGAGGCCAGCAGAGAGTCCAATCTTCGAGGGCCCTACAATGGAAAGGAAGGCATGCCATGTGATTTCACTGGACCCTGACCCTCGCTGGGCTTGGCAATAGTCAGTCCCTGCTGCGCTCGGATGGACTCCAAGAGGAATCAGAAAATTCTGCCAGGATGGGACGTCGGATCGGGTAAGTGTCCCCAGGGACCCAGGACAGAGTTCAGGCCCACCCTAGAGGCAGAAGAGGAGTCTGATCACCTCCTGGGTGACACAGTCACCACATAGGACAAGGAAGTCCTGGGTGGAAGCCTGCAATCTGTCTGAATGTATGTGTGAGTGCCCATGCTCCACCGTCTCGGCTACGGAGCTTGAGTGGGTCCTACCTTGCGATTCTGATTCCTTGATGCCCTCATACGGCTCAAGGCAGAATCAGGTCCTCAGAGGACTGATCCAGGTCAGGGGTTTATACTGACCTGCCAATGCTAAAGGGTGTCTAAATCCCTGAGAGGGGAGTGGCTAGGCAGAAAAAGTGACCTCTTCCCTCATGTTTGTCCTACGACACTGTACATTGGGAGGGATCTATCTAGGATACCACGATGTAGAGAGTTCCTCAAAACCAACTGTTTTGGAATGTACGATTAAGAATTTTAAAAAGGGATTTTCAGGTGACTATGGGGTCAAATTGACCCCGGGGAAGTTACACACCCTCTGTGAATTAGAATGACCCACGTTTGGTACAGGCTGGCCCCCTGAGAGCACCCTAGATGTCCCCACAGTTCAAGCTATTTATAAAGTAATTAGTGGAGACCCTGGCCACCCAGATCAATTCCCATACATTGATCAATGACTGGACATAGCCTAAGTCAAGCCTCCTTGGGTCCAGTTCTGCATTAATAGTAAGGAACAGTGTAGGGTCTCAGTGACACAGGCCAAGAAGAAGACTTCACAGCAGAAAAACTGCCCCCCATCTTCCAAGAAAATTCAGAAGAAGTCCTTCCATTTCTGCCACCATATGCCCCCAGCAACCCATCAATCGAGGGGAGGGAACCTCGCCTGCCTGATAGTCCACCTCCATCAGTCATGCCTCTGCCAGCAGCCAGCCTACCCCAACCAGGGACACCTGAACCAGTAGAAATATGTCTCAGGTCTGAAGTTCAAGGTCCAAGGCCCCCAGTGGCAATGCAGATGCCATTGTGGGAGACAAGTGGTCCCCAGAGAATAGGCCCCAACGGGACCCTACAAGAAGGGGCATCGGTTGTCTACTAACAACTGTTCTCCACACTGACTTCCTCAACTGGAAACAGCACACGCCGCCCTACTCTGAGAAACCACAAGCGATGATAGATCTCTTAGAATCTATAATTCAGACTCACCGTCCTGCCTGAGTCAACTGTACGCAGCTTCTTCTTACCCTTTCAACACAGAAGAGCGCTGACAAATTGTCAGCGAAGCCAGCAAATGGCTCCAGACTCAGGCACCAGATGGGAATCTAGACGTTGAAGCTTGGGTACGGGAGGCTATGCCCGAAGAGGAGCCACGCTGGAACCCCAACACAGAGGTGGGAAGGGCCAGATTAGAAAGATACCGACTCGCCTTCCTCCAGGGGGTAAAAGCAGGGGCCAAAAAGCCCACTAACATGGCAAAGGTATCTGAGGTCCTACAAAAACCAGAAGAGAGTACGGCTGATTTCTGTGAAAGATTATGTGATACCTTCAGAGTTTACACTCCATTCTACCCAGAAGCCCCTGAAAATCGGCACATGGTCAATGCTGCCTTTGTGGGACAGGCCCAAAGTGACATTAGACAGAAGCTCCAAAAATTGGAAGGATTCACTGGAAAAAAAGTTGCTGAATTATTGGAAATCACCAACAAGGTTTTTGTAAACCAGGATCAAGCTGCCAGAAAGGAGGCAGACCAAAGAATGAAACAGAAGGCAGCTCTCCTGCCACTGGTTTGGGGCGACCACCCTCTCCAGAAGGACCCCCACAGAAACCATGACAGAGTCAAGAACAAAAAAGAGGGGTGCCACTGGGACGTGATCAATGTGCCTACTACAAGGAAGGTGGACACTAGAAAAATGAATGCTCCAACCACCAAAAAGGGAAAGCAAAAACCACTCCACCCAGCCATTACCAACCAGGACCACCTGAGGCTGACCTGATCAAACTGGTAGGAGTGGACTCTGATTAGGAAAGACCAGGCTCTATCCAACTAGGCCCCCATGAGCCCATGGTCTAAATGAAGGTGGTGTGTGTGGGGGGGTGGTGGTGAGGGGGCCAAACATTAGACTTCCTGGTCGACACTGGGGCCGAACACTCTGGTGACACACAAGGCAGCACCTGTCAGGTCGAGAAGTCACCATTGCAAGAGCCACAGAGGCACAAACCTGAAGGCCATTTTGCGGTCCCTGACAGTGCCGGCTCGGGGGGTGGGGCGTCACCAAGTAATTCACGAATTCCTGTATCTACCTGACTGCCCGGTCTCACTGTTAGGTAGAGACCTCCTAGCCAAGTTGAGGGCAGAAATAGCCTTCTCCTCAGATGGACAGACACAATTGTGCCTAAACAAAAAGGCCCAACCCATGATTTTGTCCCTGACGATTCCATGGAAGAGGAATGGAGATTATATACTTCCTCTCCCAGTGAGCCAACTGTGGCCCCAAGGCTAGAGGCTGAATTCCCTTCAGTGTGGGTAGAAGGGAAACTCCCTTGGTCTGGCAAAAAACCACCCCCTGATATTAAATGACCTAAAGCCTGGATCTCAACCTGTCGAAATATGCCAATACATGGTCCCACGGGAGGCACACCTGGGGATCCAGACACACTTCAACAGGCTACACTCTACTAGGACTCATACCCTCGGAAGCAGGATGGTTCACATGCCTAGATTTAAAAGAAGCCTTCTTGGGGCGCCTGGGTGGCGCAGTCGGTTAAGCGTCCGACTTCGGCCAGGTCACGATCTCGCGGTCCGTGAGTTCGAGCCCCGCGTCGGGCTCTGGGCTGATGGCTCAGAGCCTGGAGCCTGTTTCCAATTCTGTGTCTCCCTCTCTCTCTGCCCCTCCCCCGTTCATGCTCTGTCTCTCTCTGTCCCAAAAATAAATAAAAACGTTGAGAAAAAATAAAATAAAATAAAATAAAAAATAAATAAATAAATAAATAAAAGAAATCTTCTTCTGTCTCCAGCTAGCATCTAATAGCCAACCCCTATTTGCTTTTGAATGGGAAAACCCTGCCACAGGGGCAAAGGAACAGTTCACTTGGACTAGGCTGCCGCAAGGATTCAAAAATTCACCAGCCTTATTCAGTGGGGCGCTGGCATCTGATTTAGCCAGATTTCTGGGATGGGACCTAGGATGCGTCCTCCTCCTTGGCAGGACCGCAGGAGGAAGAGAAATAAAAAATCAGGAAGAAATCCTAAAACTATTAAGGGCAGTCTGGGAACCGAGGGAGGAAGCAGTCATTCACTGCAAGGGACACCAAAGAGAAAGGACTCAGTGTCAGAAGGTAACTGATGAGCCGACGCCACAGCTAAATAAGCAGCAGGAAAACAAGCAACACCCTCAAAAATCATGCTGGCCCCACAACTGCCAACTTGCCCAAAGTGCACAATCCAAGAAACAAAATGGGGCACAATAGGAAAAAGGAGGCCAGACAAAAGAAGGATGGTGGGTACTTCCAGACCAAAGAGCTAGTCCAACAGGTGGCCCTCCAACAGATGAGTTCACCCACCTAGGAAAAACTGCCCTTAAAACCTTATTAAGCCATTACTATGTAATTGCTCGACTCCCGTCCCTCTGTGCCTCAGTCTCTCAATGATGCCTCCTCTGTGCTCAAAATAACACCAAACAAGGCCCCACTGGGCCCATGGGAATCCAACGCTGTGGTCAGGCACCCTTCAAAGATTTAGAGGTAGACTTTACTGACATAAGACCCAGTAAAGGATGTAAATATCTTTTGGCATTCATCTGCACCTTTTCAGGCTGGGTTGAAGCCTATCCCACACACACTGAAAAGGCAAGAGAAGTAACTAAGGCCTTGCTAAGGGATACCATTCCCAGACATAGTATGCCGTTAACCATAGGCTCAGACAATGGCCCAGCTTTCGTGGCCGAGGTGGTGCAGCCAGTAGCCAAAGTCCTAGGCATCCGATGGAACTTACATGCAGCCTTCGGGCCCCAGAGTTCAGGGAAAGTGGGATGTTTGAAACGGACCCTTAAATCAGCCATGGCAAAACTATGTCAGGAAACTAACTTGCCCTGGCCAGATATACTACTCCTAGCTCTTCTCTGAATACACTGAACACCCTGGGCAAAAATAGGATTCCCCCCCTTCGAGATCCTATGTGGAAGACCCCCTCCACTAGTCAAATTCAAGGGGGACCTGACAGAGCTAGGGAATTTAGAAACACAAAAACAACTACAAGGACTGGGGAAAACTGTATTTGAGATACATAGATGGGTGACAGACAGGATACCTATTTCCCTAGGAATAACTGTACCCCCACAAACCTAAGGATCAGGTTTGGGTAAAAAATCGGAAAAAGGAACCACTTAAACCTACCTGGAAGGGACCTTATTTAGGACCTTATTTATTGTGCTAACCATGCCCACAGCTCCCAAGGTTGCTGGTCTAACTGCCTGGATCCACCATTCTTTTTTTTTTTTTTAATTTTTTTAAAAATTAAAAAAGACAGAGACAGAGAGAGACAGAGAGAGACAGAGCATGAACAGGGGAGGGGCAGAGAGAGAGGGAGACACAGAATCCGAAGCAGGCTCCAGGCTCTGAGATGTCAGCACAGAGCCTGACACAGGGCTCAAACTCACGAACTGCGAGATCATGACCTGAGCCAAAGTCGGACGCTTAATCGACTGAGCCATCCAGGCGCCCCGGTCCTTGCATTCTTAATATGCCAACCAGATTTGTTTCCACTCGTCTAGAAGCTATAAAACTCCAGATGATGCTCCAGTTGGACCATTCTAGCTGTCTCTACTCTCCTTTGGATGACGAAGAACCCTAGCTGCCTCACCCCTCCCTTCGACATCCCTGTCCAGCAGGAAGAAGCCAGAATGGTCTTCACCCCTCCTCCCATGGCGGCAAAAGGTTCCCTGGCCCCCACAAACTGATTCTCTCTACGTCTGCTACAGCAGCTTGAGAATCAAGAGGGGGGAATGAGAAGAAAAGCTGTAAAAACAAGATAAAAGAGGCCAGTCAGATGCCCAAGGCTGGATTCTCCCCTTGCATACTTTTGGCTTTTGTAATCTTGTTTGTCTCCTGTGTCTACCAACTGCCCAGATAGCATCACTGATAAGGGCTCCCTCCCCTTTTTCTTTTGTCTCTCAACCCCCTACCATCCCAGTCATGAAAGGAGGTGCCAAGGTTTGGGGCTCAGCCTTTGGAGGTGACTCTGCTGGGCCGACACCAATGCGCAATAAACTGTCTTTTCTGATTCCCAGGGTGTGTGTGGCTTGTTTCTTCCTGAGCGCTGAGTACTTGCTGTAACATTACAACCAAGATCAAGAGGAGAATAAAACAAACAAACAAACAAACAAACAAACAAACAAACATATACATGAAAAAGAGGCTTAAAGAAAAAATCTGAGGCCTTAGTTGTGGCCTTACTACTATGTCAGACCAGACTTCCTGAGGTCCTAGCACCAAGTGCCATTTACATGACCATTCAGAGCACTAAAATGAGAACGTCTTGAGAGAGGACAACCGAAATTAAAACCCCATAAACCTTGCCTTTATGTGGAGACAATCACTGGAAATCTGAATGCCCTTGGGGACCTCTATCTGTGAGGGCTCAGATAACCAATGTCCCTGGAAGGGACTAACGGGCCTGGGGCTCTTCATGGTGGCTCCCCTAAACCAACTGTCTATCAGAAACTCAGAGCCTTGGGTAACTCTAAATATAGAAAGAAAACTGGTTGATTTCCTTCTTAACATCAGAGCTACCTTTTCGTCCTCCTGTCTACCCCAGGCCAACTCTCCAAATGCAGCATGACGGTTAGAGGCATCTTCAGAAAACTAACTAAATTTTTCTCTCAGCCCCTGGGATGTATATGGGGAAACCTAATTTTTTCTCATTCTTTCCTGATAATGTCAGAGAGCCTTACTCCGTTTCTAGAAAGGGACATTATAACTAAATTAGAGACTATGGTGGTGCTAACGCCAGGACAGAAAACATTTATGTGAGTTTTTGGAAATTACTGGATATTGTAGGCTATAGTTACCAGGGTTCAGGAAGATAGTTTGCCTGCTATATCAATTATTAAAGGAGACTCAATCCCACCTACTGCCCCCCCCCCTCAAATAAACTGCAGTCTGACTCATAGACACTATTTCCAGCCCTTGGAATGGTTACAAACAGAACAGGCCAGTTACTATTACCAAGCTCACAGAGCTAAAAGATCATTAAAAGACAGCATCAGGCCTTTTATTTAGGGAGGGACAAAACGTATCAAATGGTCCAAAGGATGTTTACTGGAAAAGAATTTGTCAAGGACAGTTCAGCAAGTAGTATCAGCCTGTGAAGTACGTCTTAGAAACAATCCTCTCAACCACAAACTTGCTCTCCCAGGCAATCAAGAAACTGGAGGCTATCCAGGAAAGACTAACAATTAGGTTCCACTCATTCAAGGTCAAAGAGATTCCAACATCTGTTGGTATGGGTTAATACTTTTACTAATTGGGTAAAGGTCTTCCCCTACAAAACAGAAAAGGCACAAAAAGTAATAAAAATTCTGCTTTATAAAATAATACCCGGGGCGCCTGGGTGGCTCAGTCGGTCGAGCGTCCGACTTCGGCTCAGGTCGTGATCTCACAGCTCGTGGGTTCGAGCCCTGCGTCGGGCTCTGTGCTGACATCTCAGAGCCTGGAGCCTGCTTCTGATTCTGTGTCTCCCTCTCTCTCTGCCCCTTCCCCACTCGCATTCTGTCTCCGTCTCTCTCAAAAATAAATACACATGAAAATAATACCCAGGTTTGGCTTACCTAAAAATTTGCAAATTAATAATGGTAAATGGCTCCCTGACTCTTTCTCTAGTAGAACTCCAGGCTCTTGGAAAAGTTTTACACCTCAAAATAAAGCAAACTGTCTGCTTATACTCAGCAAACCTCTAAATAATAGCTAACAAGCATTAGATGCTTAAAATTTTCTTTTAATCAAGTTAGGGCCAAACTCTTGGAAATAGAGCCACCATTGATTACTTACTGCTCCTACTCCTCCAGCATTTGGGGTACGAGAGATTCCCTGACATATGTCACTGACAAAGTCAGGGTCTCTCCTAGATTGTCTGACAGGTTTAAAAACTGGAGGCATTTTAAGGTGCCATCTTGTTGGTCAGTATAATCTCTACTTTGTGTTTTTCTCTTTGTGTCTGCTAATGTTTATGCCGCCTCATGCCTGCCAGCCTTCCTGTAGAACCACACCGTGGGCCACTCGACTGACCCTAGGGTAGACTCTAACTGCTGTATCCCCACACCATCCCTTATCAGCTTGAAGGAGCCAATACGGTCATAGTCCCTGTTCCCTAATAGCAGTTACAGGCCCTATTCCAGGGGAGAAATACATAAGAAAAGGGTTAACATTAGGCAGGGAGAGATAGGGACCTTCAGGGAGGCAGACTGCAGGTGTAAGTGGGAGGCTAAAGAAGCAGATGGGATTCTCCCTTTATAAAATCCTTTATGGGTGCCCTCCCCCCATTATCAAGGGCATAAGCGGGGCATCTAAATGAGATAGGCAAATTAACCCTAAGGCAACAGATGCGGGCCTTGGCTCTACCCTAACCACCTTATACCACTGGGTCAGGGAGCAGTTACCTGTGAGTCTGACCACAGACGCTCACCTCTTTAAACCAGGAGATGGTGTATGGGTGAAGGAATGGAATGTCCAACCCCTAAAGGGGCCTGTTCACTGTCATTTTGTCCATCCCTACTCAGTAAAGGTAGCCAAAGTGGGTCCCTGGATTCACTACAGCAGAGTAAAGCCGGCATCTCGAAACTGGGAGTGCATTCCTGATCCATCAACGCCATGCAAGCTGACCATATGGGAGAAGCAGTCTGCAACTCCAGAGGCTCCAGGAGACTGCAGCCTTGCTTTAGTCACTCCAGAAGCTGACTAATCTACACGTGGCAGGAGCTTGACAGTTTCAAGCTGTCCGATGAAACAAAAGACTGTCCTTATTTTCTATATGTTTCCTTACTGTGATGCACTGTCGCGCCTTGTTTCTCGTTATTATTATGATTCTTGCTCTACTCTTTGCCATAGGATTGGCCAAGGCCACCCTGGCTGGCTGAAAATGTAGTGAGAGGTTTCTGTTAACACTCACCTTCTTTTTGTGGATAGGATACTTCGTTGGTACCAACATGGGGAAACAACGGCCATAAGAGACTAGAAAATTAGATCCCCACAAACCTTGTGGTAAAACAAAATACCCCAGTCCTACTACTGGGGTTTGGCTTCTCAAAAGCTCAATTATTGGGAAAAACTGTTTTCCCTAGCAGGGAAAAAGTTCACTGTTGTCTTTGTTAAAAAACTTAACATGCCCAGGCCAAAGATTTTATAACTCAACTGCCAAAAAACCCCGATGGTGGGGGACCCCAGATCACCTTGAGCCAGATCTCCACCCCTTGTCTAACTTCTCTCATCTCTAAGAGGCCTGGAACAATGTCAACGCAGCCATCAAATGGCAGGCCCCAGGTGGACCAAACTAATATGTGGAAGGACAGCCTATATAGTACTTCCCTCAGTCTGGTCAGGATCATGCATGTGTGCTGGAAACTATTCGTCCATCTTCCTGCTCTCACTTGCCTGAGGGAAACATTTGGGAGGCTTTTTAAAAAAGTTTTTAAAAATTAAAAAAAAATTTTTTAAATATGCAAGAACTCTATTTTGTTCTTATAAATCTTCCTATTTTTTTCTGTAAAAATCGAAGAGTAGAGCTTTCCAGTAAAACTTTCTGCAATGATGGAAATGATTTATATTTTTGTCTTCCATTATGGTAGCCTTTAACCACATATAGTTATTAAGCATAAGAAATGCACCTAGTGTAACTGGGGAACTGAATTTTAAATTTTATTAGTTTAAATTAAAATAGCTACATGTGGCTAGTAGCTATTTTTTTATGGTACAGTTGTAGAGTATTTAACCCTAAAGGGAAAGCAAAATAGTATTTTTTTAGGGACTTTAAGATCGGATGGATCCCACTACATGGCTCTAGTGCAAGTGTATGGGGACAGGGAGACTCAAAAAAAGCGGCATGCCTTACAAATCGGCAATTAAAAAGATGATAAATGGCCTCCCGAGCATATAATCCAATATTATGGCCCTGCCACCTGCGCAGATGATGGGTCCTTGGGCTACCGCACTCCCATTTACATGCTAAACCTCATAATCAGACTACAAGCAGTTATAAAAATTATAACCAATAAAGTGCCAGAGCTCATAACTTACTAGCCAAGCAACAAACCAAAATGCGCAATGCTGTCGATCACAATCGCTTGGCCTTAGATTGCCTACTTGCTTCTGAGGAAGAAGTTTGTAAAAAGTTTAACCTAAGCAACTGCTGCCTACAGATAGATAATGAGAAAAAAGTCGTAGAAGGTATCACAAATCAAATGAAAAGAATTTCTCATATCCCTGTCCAGACCTGGAATGGTTAAAACCCCAGGCAGTTATTTAGAGAATGGTTTTCAACTTTCAGGGGATTCAAAACTCTCTTAAAAATTATCCTGGGAGGTTGCTTAATCTGACCTTGCTTAACTCCCCTGGTTGTATGGTCTGTCTTGTCTCATCGAGGCCATAATTTAAAAAAGAACGGCCACTCAGGTAAGTCTGTTATAAAAATATAAACTCTAAACCAAGATGATGCTCTTTGACCCAAATAGAGGGGTCAGAGCATCAAAGAGGAGAATGTGGTAGAGACCCCTCCCTAAGGAAAGAAAAAACAAAAAAACAAAAAAACCTCAAGCAACCTGGTTATATGCTTCCGTGACAACAGCCCTCAGGACCTTGTAACATGAGACCACTACATGTTTGTATGTTACCATATATGGGAGACAAAGAAGTGGAAAATATATAAAAAAAACTACACCACATGGCATTTGGGGCTCAGTTCTTCAGGTAGGAACCCAACTGAGTGGTGCTGGCAGGAATAAAGTTGCTTCCTGGAAAGAAAAGCCTCAGTGCCACGACTCTGTGTGAGAATCCTGCTACAAAATCATTATTTAAAAATAAAGGCATGTGGGGCGCCTGGGTGGCTCAGTCGGTTAAGCGCCCGACTTCAGCCAGGTCACGATCTCGCGGTCCGTGAGTTCGAGCCCCGCGTCAGGCTCTGCGCTGATGGCTCAGAGCCTGGAGCCTGCTTCCCATTCTGTGTCTCTCTCTCTCTCTGCCCCTCCCCCGTTCATGCTCTGTCTCTCTCTGTCCCAAAAAAATAAATAAACGATAAAAAAAAATTAAAAAAAAAAAAATAAAGGCATGCAAAAAATTCAAATAAAAAAATAAAGACATATATATCACAGATTTTTTTTAATGTTAATTTTTGAGGTAGTGCAAGTGAGGGAGGTGCAGAGACAGAGGGGGACAGAAGATCCAAAGCAGGCTCTGTGCTGACAGCTGAGAGCCTGATGTGGGGCTCCAACTCATAAACCCCGAGATTATGACCTGAGCCTAAGTCAGACACTCAACTGACGGAGCCACTCAGGTACCCCAGATCACAAAAATTTTTTAAATATGAAGAACTCAAAGTATTTTGTTCTTATAAAATCTTCCTTTTTTTTTCTATAAAAATCTAAGAGTAGAGCTTTCCAGTAAAACTTTCTGCAATGATGGAAATGATTTATATTTTTGTCTTCCATTATGGTAGCCTTTAACCACATATAGTTATTAAACATATGAAATGCACCTAGTGTAACTGGGGAACTGAATTTTAAATTTTGCTAGTTTAAATTAAAATAGCTACTTGTGGCTAGTGGCTATTTTTTTATAGTACAGTTGTAGAGTATTTAACCCTAAAGGGAAAGCAAAATAGTACTTTTTTAGGGACTTTAAGATCGGATGGATCCCACTACATGGCTCTAGGCCTATGACTAACTCTAGTTTCTGTCTTTTCATTTATAAAAGTAGAAAAATCCCCATATCAAGGGTTTGCTGTCAAAGTAAAATGTTATATCCATAAAATGTTGAGTACATGGTAAGAGCTCAATTATGGTTATTATTTTTTTTAATCTCCTAAAAAGTCTACTAAATCATGGATGGAAAAATTATGCAGAAGGGTTTTGTAGTGAGGAATGAATCTATATAAATGTCTAAGTCTAAAGAAATGTGAGGATTTTGGTTATAAACTGAAGGTATCACTTACACTTTGGGCATTGTAGACATGCTATAACTGAGTTTTACAAGTGACTTTTCCTTCCAAATAGGACATAGTAGGTTGTAACAGGACAATTTTCCTGCTACAACAACCTTAGAAAATGCAGAATAAGTTAAAAATATCATAGTTTAAAATGTATCAGAGAGCTGTGAAGTAAGAAGGACTTGTTATCTAACTTGAGGGAAACAAAAACTCCAGAGAGGGGAGAGCCCTTGTAAGGTGAGTTGATAATCACTAGCTGTTTTTTTTTTTTCTGGAAACATTTGCTGATTTTAGGGACAGGCTGGGAATCAGTCTTAATCTAGGCAGAGGCAGCCTATGGGGGCAAAGAAAACCCAGAGGAACTTTTAGTGGGCTACTGGGACTGACTGAAAGCAGAAGCGCCCCCATGCATACCTAGTTTTCCATGTAGGGCATTTTCTGAGTTGAGACCTGCTTGGGAGGCTATGGGACTGAACCAAAACTCAAAAAAAAAAAGTCATGGTACTTAGGAAACCATACCCCATTAGAGGGACATGGCCTCCTCAAACACATGGCTAATTTCTCTCTCTCTCGCTCTCTCTCTCTCTCTTTTTTTTTTTTTTTTTCCCAGCTCAGCAAGACATTTTTCATATTTTGAAGCACACTTGGTTGGAGGCTAAAGAACTAAGCTCAAAGCCCCAGAGGAATGAACTGGAAGTACTATAGTCTTTTAGGGCTGAGGAAACAGATTTTCTATCAAAAACTTGAGCTACACCTGAGGGATGAACAAGAGGTAGAATGAGTATAGGAAGACAAACTTGCCAAGACCCATCTCAATCCCTGATTAGACTCCGAGGACTAGCCCCTCTCTACCAACCTAACAGAGGGAAGGGGGAATCCTCACCAGTAGATGATATCATGTGGTGGCTCTACAATCCTTTTATGTACACAAGAAAATAATATCTACCGAGCATGTGAAGTGGCAGGAAAATATGACAGATAATTAAAAGAGAATAATGAAGCACTGAACTAGACCAAGGATGATCAAAACATTGAAGTTAGCAAACAAGGACGGAGGGAGGAAAAAACAAACAAACAAAACATGATAAAGAAAACAGAAGAAATGATGAACAAAATGAAAAGCTGGAGATTTTCATCAGATATAAAATCTACATAAAATGTATAAAACAATCAAAACCCTGAATATACATTATTAAAAATTAAGAACTCAGTGTATAGATTTGACAAATGACTGAAGATCACAGAAGAGAGAATTAGGAAACTCAAAACAATAGGACAATAGAAAACATTCAAATTGAAGCATCAAGTGAGAAGAAAGATGGTACAGAGTGTTAGAACACATGATGTACAAGGTCAAATAGTCTTACACATGTAATTGGAATCTCAGAGGAAAGGAGGGAATGAAGCAAAAACTCCAGTTGAAGAGACCATGCCTGAGAATTTCCCACGGGGCGCAGGGCCCCAAGCACCCCACCCTTAATACTCATTTGTATCCACCTCCATTCTATTCCAAATCGAATGTCCAAAATGGAATTCACTTTCCACTATACATCTGCTATATTTTCTGTCTAGACATTGTATTATCCATTTACGACTCCCCACAATTAGACTGAGGGCTTGCAAGATAAAGACGTTAAAAAAAATGTTGAGTGACTAGTGCCTCAATGTACCAGGCTGAAGCCACTTTTCTCTCTTCATAAGAAATAAAGTTAACAGTTTTACTGAACACCTACTAAGCAAGCACTTGTAGGCCAGACTGTTCGGTGCTGGGGCTATAACGTTAATAAGACCCCAGCTCTCCAGGGGAAGTGTTCCCTCAGAGGCGGAGCACAGATGAAGAGGCACATTACTATACCAAGGGGTAAGATCACGGAAAAACCAGAAAAGAAAAGCTTGGGCCACGCCTTAAAGTGCATCCAGAACAGGAATGTGGTCTTTCGCTTTGGGCCAAAGGGAAAAAGGGATTAGCGGAGGGAGCGGCCATATAGTAGTTGTGGTCTGCCTTGGCCCTTTTGGGGTTATAAAGGTGCGAGGGGGCTGAACAGAAAAGTCTCAAAGCAGCCCTGCCGAGCCTCTACAATTTCCAGGTACTGTTTCTACCAAAGCCCTCCCTTGCAGAGGCGCGGGTAAGAGTCCCCGTGGCGCGGCAGGACGCGTCGAGCGGACGTCTCGGGGGGCGGGGAAACGCGCCGCCGGAAGCGGAGCGAAGGCGGAGCCACGCCCCCACCGCCAGCCTGCCACTCTCTCTTCCGCTGCCCGCACGGGGCACGGGCGGGGCTGAGGCGGAAGGGCACGGAAGGAGGTGACGATGTAAGTGAGCGCCGGCGTCGCGGCGGAGGCTGCAAAGGAAGCTCGGTGGCCGTGGCTGCTTTGAGCAGGCCGGACACCTCCTCACTGTCTGGGGTTCCCTAGAGCTGGCGAAGGCGGGGCCTTAGTCTGAGCTGCGGCAGTATCTGAACCCGCGGTGGGGCAGGTGCCGGCAGCGAGCGACGTAGGTAAGTAGGTGCCCGGTGTCAAATCGGGATGACTTACGGACCGGGCTTGCTGGCCATTCCCGCGCCAGAGCGCGCCAGCTCAGCACCCCGGCCTGGAGGCCTCGAGCGCTGCCCTCCCCCACGCCCGAACCGGAGGCAGCAAATTTCTCCTTGAGCGCTGCTCTGCCTTTCTGGGGGCCGGAAGGGAGCTTGTCCCGAGGGACCTCTGTCCTCCCCTTTTTCTTTCCAGTTTGGACTGTACGACGTAGAAGCGGAGAAAGCTAGGGCCCCTCCTGAGGCCGGGGAAAGGTTTGAGAGGAAGAGCTGCTGTTAGAGGTCCTCCCGCTACTGCCGTTTTGAAAGCCGAGAGTTTATGTTTGTTCGGACAGTTCTGCTTCCTTCCTGCCTTTGGTTCCTTCCTCCCGCACACTCTTAAGACCCTGTTGTGGCGAATGTGTGTAGCACAATTAAACATTAGGATGGTGGGAAGTCTGTTTTCTATGAGGCTTTCTGTTTTTCTGTCTATGCTGGGCAGTATCAACCCCTTTTCCACTGGGCCACTCTGTTGGGGGAGGAGAGACGCCGAGAGGATGTGGGAAATGAGGGTTTTGTATTTAAGTCGGAAGAGCGGAGTTAAAATCCTAGCCTGCCGTTTGTTAGTGGTTTTAATCTCGTGTTAGACACTTAGACATTTTTAACCACATGTAAAGCTGAGCTTTCTTATACCTACATAAATACCTGGGAGAATGAAGAGAAGTGAAAAAAGCAGAACATCAGCCATTAAACGTTTTGGATTTAAGAATATCCTGGACATTTAATGGTAGGTTCTTAATTACATCTTTTACTCAGAATAACTGCACTTGCTATGGAGGAGGGGGCCAGAGGAGAAACTAGTATCTTATGTGGTTAGAACCTAACTGTGGGCTCTACTTTGGGTTGGGCAGCATTAGGACGAGGTCAGACTCTCCTAGCCAACCAGATGTCTCATGTTTAATGATGAGCATTATTGGTATATGAGGAATAACCTAAATCAGTTTTGTTCCTTACTCAAGATTGTTTTGTCCAGTGGGCCCTTTCTAGGATAAAAAGCTGGAGGAGCTTTATTTACACCTTGGCCTGCTTTAGAAGAAATTCTTTGCACATCTTTCTGAGGACCCCTCACTGTGCCTCTAAAACACTTCGTGTTAATTGAAAATGCGCAGAGAATAAGAACAAGAACTTGACCCTTTGAGTGGCTGGACGTTACAGTCCTGAGTTAATCTGAGGAGCTGCCCTTTCTCTGTATTGGAGAGAGTAGAACATACCCCACTCTGAAGTTTAGTTTTTCTGTATGTTTTATTTATTTTTGAGAGAAAGTGTGAGTCGGGGAGGGGCAGACAGAGAGGGAGACACAGAATCCAAAGCAAGCTCCAGGCTCTGAGCTGTCACCTCAGAGCCCGACGTGGGGCTCGAACCCAAGAACCGTGAGATCATGACCTGAGCCGAAGCTGGAGGCTTAACTGACTGAACCACCCAGGTGCCCCTGAAGTTGAGTAGACCCGAAGTTAGAGAAGTGTTTGGGGAGGAGCGAGCGGATATGCAGCCAAGTGATTTGAGTAAGTTGCACCTGTTCTTACAGGGTGCAACTTGTAAGACAGATTAAGGGTGCTTTCTTTTCCTTAGTGGAACATGACAATGGCTGCCATGCAGTATGTAGCCAAGTGCACTCTTCAGTTCCTTTGACACAGAATTGTCAGTTGGGAATTTTAGCTCATGGACACGAAAGGGACCTTGAGGGTTATCTAATCCAGTAGTTCCAAACCTGGCTGGGCATCAGCTGGGGTAATTAAAACAAAACCCCAGGTGCCTGGGTGGATCTGAAGTGGCACATGGGTATTTGTGGTCTTTAAATAGCTTCTCAGGTGATACTCAAGTTTGGAAAACCCAGATGTAGAGCAGGTTTCATATATTAGTTTATAAACAGGCTCAGAGATGAAATGTAATGTCCAACTAATTTGTTGCCTTCTATACCTTTTTAATTTTTTTTCTTTCTCTTCCTTTCCTTAACAAATCACTTTACTTGAATCAGTAGTACTCTTTTGTACCACCTTGAGCCCAGAAGATAAGTCCTTTAAGTCAGTGGCTCAGTATAATTCTGTTTTTGTAGTTTCTTATGCATTAACACTCCTTAAAGCTCTTTGATGAAAGTATTAACTTTTACAATAAAGTTTCTTACTAAATGTTGCTTAGGTTTGTTTTTTGGCATAATTATATAAAGGTTATATCACTTCGTAAATCAGCTTTTTAGTAGGCTTTTATGCCAAGCTTTCACAAACCATGGGAAAATTCTATTTAAGAAAATTTTGCTGTTCTCACTTATCATAAACCCAGTCAACTATACACAGACTTTTTTTTTTTTAAACCCCTTCCTCTATCCTCATATGTACTCGTATATATGACCACTCTGTATCGCTGGTCAGCTTCCAGTGAAACACAGTTTGAGAACTGGGCTCTAAACATCTCTAATTGCCTTATAAACACCTAATTTAACTAGAGGCTCTTGGTATTTAAGCTTGTCCTTGAATTTTTAGTCCCTTTTCTTGGTTAAGTTGTAATGTGTCACTGGTTTAAAGAATTTGATGGGGTGCCCAGGTGGCTCAGTCGGTTGAGTGTCTGACTTCAGCTCAGATCATCCATGATCTTGTAGTTTGTGAGCTCGAGCTTGGCATCTGGCTCTCTGCTCTCAGCTTGGAGCCTGCTATGGATCCTCTGTCCCCCTCTCTCTCTGCCTCTCCCCAACTCACTCACTCACACTCACTCTCTCTCTCTCTCTCTCTCTCTCTCTCTCAAAAATGAATAAATATTTAAAAAATTTTGATAGATGCCTGGAAAGGGTCAACTGATTAGGCGGTAACAGTATTTCATGTGTATTTTTCTTATAGTGAAAACCTCTTGACTATTTATTTTTTGTAATATTTTCAGAATTGCTAAGGTAACGAAGCAGAGTTGAACATTCTCTTTTAGGGAGATATACTCATTCTCAAATTATTCTTCAGTAACCTCATTGCTTTAGTATTCCTGTTCTGTGTTAGTAGGAGAGCCACAAATAGACCCTACATCACAAGTCCATAGGATGCTGAATTATTTTCTAAAAGTGACCCTGTTTATTAGCATGTTAACTTCCTACAACCAGATGACAAAGGGCATTCTAAATTTGCTAATTAAAAAAAACATGTTAACAGGGGTGCCTGCCTGGATTAGTCAGTAGAGCATGCAACTCTTGATCTTGGGGTCATGAGTTCAAGCCCCACATTGGGTGCAGAGATTACAAAAATAAATATTTTTTAAAACCCCCAGGTTAACAGATATGTAGTCTGTGAATTCAAGTCTAGAGAAACATGATATATGTCTGAGATGAAAAGCCGTTACTGAGTCTCCAAATTTTTTTATTTTTGTGGCTGAAATACCTTAATTCTGAGGTTTTAAAAATTGTTGAATTTCATATTTTGACAGCAAAATTTTCAAGTTAGAGGTACTTAAAAAGGATAAATTTGAACCCATGGTTCCAGTTTTAGTCTAAACTGATATTACAGGTTTAACATAGAAACCAAGGCGGGCTGAGGGTAATAACAGCTTGAAGACCCAGTGAAAAGTGGAGTTTAATAGAAGTCATTTGCTGGTCTTTGAGGCAGTCTTCTATGTCTGTGAGGACTTGAGAGCATAATGGGATACCATTTGTTTTAATTAATTAAAAAAATTTTTTTAATGTTTATTTTTGAGAGAGAGAGAGAGAGAGAGAGAGCAAGCCAGCAGGGGAGGGGCAGAGAGAGAGAGAGAGAGAGAGAGAGAGAGAGAGAGAGAGAGACACAGAATCTGAAACAGGCTCCAAACTATGAAATGTCAGCACAGAGCCCAGTGTGGGTCTCGAACTCGTGGATGGCAAGATCATGACCTGAACTAAGTCGTATGCTCAACTGACTGAGCCACCCAGGCACCCCTAATTAATTTTTTTTTATTTTGAGAGAGAGTGAGCAAGGGTGGGGGAGGGGCAGAGAGAGAGAAAATATCTCAAGCAGGCTCTGCACTTCTGCACTGTCAGAGAGGAGCCTGATGCAGGCTACAACTTACAAACTGTGAGATCATGACCCGAGCCAAAATCAAGAGTTGGACGCTCAACTGACTGAGCCACCCAGGCGCCCTGAGATTTGTCGATTTTAGAGCACACTGGATGGACTCTTAGAGAACCTTCAGTAGCAGTATCTTTGGCTTTCCTTTTGAGCAAGTTAGATTCCTCAAAAAAGAATCTTCAGGGGCACCTGGTTGGCTCAGTTGGGGTTGTAAGTTTGCAACTCTTGATCTTGGGGTGGTAAGTTTGAGCCCCATAGTGGTACTTAAAAATAAAATCTTAAAAAAAAAAAATCTTCAGATCTCCTGCTTGGAGCTTTTAAGCTGGCTGCCAGCAGTCTGGTAGCTAACCTGAGTGAAGGGATAGAGATTTTAGCCCTTAGTGTGTAAACTCTTTATGTTTGGTTAACTATTTTCAGTATGATACCCATATTCTTAACTGGGCCAGGAATCCATTGTTTTACCTTCTAGAGCTGCAGTGTCCAATATGGTAGCCAGTAGCTACATGTAGCCACTTAAATTTAGTGATTAAAATTAAAGAGTAAATACCTCATTTGAACCAGACACATCTCAAGTGGTCAGTAACCATATGTGTCCAAAGGCTACCATGTTGGATAAGGCAGATAAAATATTTCTGTCATTGCAGAAGTTTCATTGGACAGCACTGTTCTCGTATAGAAAATAATTCTCCATACTTGTGTAAAGGTGAGATAGGGGTAGTTGGCTGGTTTTGTGGAGAGTAGGAGGTTATCTAAATGATTTGGTCTCATTTTTAGCACCATGTTTACACCTCTCTCATAAAACCTGATGCTGCCAATTCCTGATCTGTTTTGAGGCACTGTTGCATAAACTGGATTGCTTCCCCTTTGCGAACTTGAGATTAACTTTTTTCAGTCTTTAAGTCAATCTGCGTTCCAAGTTCCAAAAGGTTTTGTTGTCCCCTCTTCCATTTTGTGTATATATGCTTTAAAAAAACCCAAAACCTTTTTATCTATACATTTCATTGTATATAATTCATATTTTAAAAAATAAAGTTAAAATAATGTTTTATTTTCATTTTAATGGGATTTTGGAGGGAGTAAGAGTAAAATGTGTTCAGTCTGCCATCTTTTTCCATAAGTATAGTATGGAGCATTCATATATGAACAACTGTCTCCGTTAAAAACAAAACAAAACCCCCTACCCTGTCTATCTCGTATTTACTTGGGCTTCTTGGGCAGTTTTATATATTGTCTTCTTCAATCCATCTTGGTTTTTGTTCTCTCCATTCTATTAAAATTTGACTTACAAATGTCATGAGAATCAAATGGAGACTTTTTAATCCTTATCTTGCCTTTTTTGTTTTGTTTTGTTTTTTGTTTTCTAAGTAATCTCCACACCTAATATGGGGCTCAAGCTCACAACCAAGATCAAGAGTTTCATGCTGAACTGACTGAGCCAGTCAGGTATCCCATTCCTTATTTTGCTGGAGCTCTCAACAGCCTTTGACCATTTCTCTTCTGGAAACTTTCTCTAGCTTTCCTGATACCACATTAACCTGATTTTCTACCTATTTCTCTGATCATTCCTTGTCATTTTCCTTTGCTAAGTAGTCTTCCTTTATCTCACTCTTACATCCCAGAGTTCCTCTGAATACTGCCTTAGGGTGCATTTGCTTCTACCTTTTACAGAGTCTCCCTAGGTGAGTTTATCAGTGTCTGTAGCTTTAGTTATTATAAGCTGATGGCTTAAACTATAATTCCTTTGGTATCCTTTTTTTAGACTTCCTGACCTGTATATCCAGCAGTATACATCCAGATGAATTTCCTACAGTCACCTCAAGTCTACCATGTCTAAAACTAAAGACATAGCCAGTATTATAACCTTCCTCCAGTCTTTCTCCATTTGTTCCATGTAAATTATACAGCCATCTACCCAGTAGCTCATACCAAAACTCTTACTCCTTTCCCTCCACACAGTCTTCTAAAAAGTCTCAAGATTGATTCACTTTGCTGTTTCTCTCCATTGTCTCTTAATCTGAGTGACTTTGCACCTTGCCTATATTTACCTGCAATAGCCTCCTAACAGGTTTCCTTTGCTATGGCCTTCTCCCAGCCATTCTGTACACGGCAGGTAGAATGATCTTTGTAAGTATACAGATCAGGTCTTGTACCCCTCTTTATATTTTAGTGGCTTGACACTACCTTTATGTTAAGTAGCAGCACCATTAGTTTACATTTTCTATTCTCCGGGTCCTCCTCCAAGTGATCCTGAAGTTTCTTTCATTTCCTTTGAATACTGCATTCACTGTACTGGGCTTTTGTTGATCTGTTCCCTTTGCCTAGTAACCATTTATCATCCTTTGTCTCAGCTTAAAAATAATTTCTTCAGATGGGGCGCCTGGGTGGTGCAGTCGGTTAAGAGTCCGACTTCAGCCAGGTCACGATCTCGCGGTCCGTGAGTTTGAGCCCCGCGTCGGGCTCTGGGCTGATGGCTCAGAGCCTGGAGCCTGTTGCCGATTCTGTGTCTCCCTCTCTCTCTGCCCCTCCCCCGTTCATGCTCTGTCTCTCTCTCTCCCAAAAATAAATAAACGTTGAAAAAAAAAATTAAAAAAAAAAATTTCTTCAGAGAGGTCTTTCTTCCTGACCCTTTGCCAGAATAATACTCTGTTGTTGTTGTTTTTAACATAGAGTGCAAGTGGGGTGAAGGGGAGAGAGGGAGAGAGAATCCCAAGTAGGTTCCATGCTGTCAGTGTGGAGCCCGATGTGGGGCTTGATCTCAGGAACTGTGAGATCATGACCTGAGCCAAAATCAAGAGTTGGATGTTTAACTGACTGAGACACCCAGGTGCCCCTTCCCATAATACTCTCAATTTGACCTTCTATTCATTACATTTGTGAATACCTGTTCAAATGACTCTCACATTAGACTATAATATTTTTTTGAACACTCCTATGTCATCATATTTGTAAAAACTCATTTATTGAATTGAAATTTGAAAGATGTTTGTATATCTTTATAACTTCAGCATTATTGGTGATATAACCACCACCAAGAAATATGTTAGATTAACTTTTTAAGATACAGTTCAGATAGTTTCTCTAATTTGGGCAGGACTTTTAAGATCTTAATTATACATTTTTTTTACCCCCTTCTTCAGTCTAGATTTGTTATGGGCTCATAATTATGTAGCTCTGTGTGTGTTTTTAGAATAAAAAACATCTTATAGAGGTGCCTGGGTGGCTTACTTGGTTAAGCATCTGACTGTTGATTTTGGCTCAGGTCACAATCTCCCGGTTTGTGAGTTTGAGCCCTGCATCAGGCTCTGTGTTGACAGTGGAGAGCCACCTTGGTATTCTCTCTCCCTCTCTTTCTCTCTCTGTCCCTCCCCTGCTTGTGTTCGTTTTCTCTCTCTCTAAATAAATAAACAAACAGACAAACATCTTATTAAGATTTCCCAGTGATTATTACATTTAAGTATTAGGAAGAATAAATTCCAGATCTCCTTTTATGTTGGTAGTGCACAATGAGAATGTATTTGGATTTCATGTTAAGTTTATTTTAATTTCTTTTTCCATTGATAAAGGGGCACCTGGGTTGCTCATTTGGTTTAGTGTCCGACTTTGGATCAGGTCATGATCTCATGGTTTGTGAGTTCGAGCCCTGCATGGGGTTTGGTGCTATCAGCACAGAGCCTGCTTCAGATCCTCACTCTCCTTCTCTCTCTGACCCGCCCCACCACCCAAAAAGAAAGAAAACCTAAAACAACAACAACAACAACAACAAAAACCTTAAAAAAAAAAAAAGTAAAATATAATACCCTAAACCAGAGGTTCCCAAACTTTCTTTGTTTACTGCCCCCCTTAGTGCCTTTTTCATAGTATCCTTAGGCCTAATAATTAAATAGTAATTTATTAAGTAATTAGATCTAAACAACTTAAGTACTTATAGTCTAGCAACCCAATAGTTGTTTAAAATATACACATCAGGAGCTGGGTGGCTCAATCGGTTAAGCGTATGACTTCATCTCAGGTCATGATCTCGGCAGTTTGTGGGTTTGAGTCTCACGTCGGGCTCTCTGCTATCAGCACGGAGCCTGCTTTGGATCCTCTGTCCCCGCCCTGTACTCCTCCCCCACTGATTCTCTCTTCCTCTTTTTCAAAATAAATAAACTTAAAAAAAATTTTTTTTAAATACACATCAGTTGAAAGACAATACAGTATTTTTATTTCATTCTTAAATAATCAATTACCCAATGTACTGGTTGGGCACTAGAGAACTTCTCAAACCTTGGAATCATTAGACACTGCTACCCACATTTCCTATTTCAAATAGATTTTTGCAATTTTTTTTTTTTTAATCATCACAGTAACCAACAAAAACCCAACTTTGCAAAGATAGGATGTCATTAGAATATACCATGATCTAATTTGAAACTGAATTGTATTAAACTGGTAGTTTGTCACGTGTTTGATAGGTATGACAGATAAAGAATATTGTTTTTTCCCCTCTGATTTAGAATGCTTTGTGATATCCCTCTGAATTTACTGCAGAACCCTTGGGTTCCTTGGCACATAGTTTAGGAACTGTGGGCCTAAACTCTTAGTAGTTTGGTGTAAATTCTGATAGACATGTTTTCCCCTATAAATATTCAAAATACATGGCTTTTTCCACTTAGCAAAAAATGGGCTCGTACATTTTGTTTAGCAATTTTTTTTTTTTTTTTTTTTTTTTTATTCAGCAGTGTGTTACGGTAAGGAAATTGGATTGAATGTACACATTTAATTCCACAGCAGCCTGAAAACTCCATTAAAACTGTAGAGAAGTGAGGAGTGCCTGGCTGGCTCAGTCAGAACATGCAAATCTTGATTTTGGGGTGGTGAGTTCAAGCCCCACATTCTGGAAGCTGGAAAGCAGAAAAGACTAGTGGTAACTGATTAACAGACTTGAGAAAGCTGAATCCTAAACCAACAAGTGGAGAAAGCTGACAAGTAGTCATGTTTGTGTTTCAGAACCTTTTAAAAGTTTCAGGGTTAGTGAGTAGTGTCATGGACTGTGGACATGTAGGTGAAGGTGATACTAAAATATATATACATAAGTGATTGAAAGTCTATTTAAGAAAAATCCTTCCAGATCTGACATTTTCTTCTCCCTATACATAAAAACAGGATAACTAAAGATTTAGTATGTGGTGTGGAGAGGGTAAAACAGTCTCTGGTCTGAGGGAACCTTGCCTATTTGAGGATGGGATGTAGGTGCTTTATAAAGGGACTAAGTAGAGGGGCACCTGGGTGGCTCAGTCGGTTGGGCATCCGACTTTGACTCGGGTCGTGGTCTCCCAGTTCGTGGGTTTGAGCCCTGTGTTGGGCTCTGTGCTGACAGCTCAGAGCCTGGAGCCTGCTTTGGATTCTGTGTCTCCCTCTCTCTCTGCCCCTCCCCTACTTGCACTGTGTCTCTATCTCTCAAAAATAAATGTTAAGAAAAATAAAAGGGACTAAGTAGAGAAATGTATACTGAAGGAGAAACCTCTAGCCCTCTTTCCTAACTTAGTTCCCAGAATCTTGCCCCTTTCTGCCATTTCCTGTTTCCCAGCAACAGCCACTTTCAAGTCTTTGAGCTGTTCTTTTGGTATCGACAGCATGTCCCTAAATTAGCTTTTTTTTTTTTTTTTTAAGTTACTTTTGATTTCCTAGTGTTAAGCTTTATCTGTAGACTATGGAAGATAAAGATTTACTTCTGTTTAACATGTGCTCCTCACTTCTACATACATGGACACATCTGCTGTCCCATCTATCCTCACTGTGTAGTGATTCTGTAATTTTGGCTAGAAGCAGTTTTTCTCAATAGGGGCAGTATTGTCATTTTGGATGAGATGGTTCTTCATTATCCTGTCCATTACATGATATTTAGCATTACACCAGGCACTAAATATCAATACCAACCTAAATTCATTGTAACAACCAAAAATTCCCCACACAGTTCTAAATACTGGACTGAGAGGTATGATATGGAGTGTCTGGTTGAGAACCATTTGATTAGAGCAGTGTTTGCCTTTTTATGATAATGTAAATGGTAATCACAGCTAAGTTATATAGTACTCTATGATTTATAGTGACTGTTTTTCCTTTCTTGTGCAACTTTTTCTTGTCCCTAAAGTGAGTAGTCTTTTTACTAAGCTAAATATATTTTCAAGCTCTCTTCCAGTTGTATCTCATCTGTCTTTGCATTCAGACATTTTAGAAATCCTATCAATTTCACATTTTTGGAGACATCTTTCCCAAATCCTTTTGACCTCTTTCTTCTGGATTGGTGGCTCTCTAGGCTTGAGGCATAGTTGTCACTCTGATCTTTCTTTACCATTTTCTTTAGGATTTCTCTTGCATGTGTGTTGTTTTGGATCTTTCCTGGGTCTCAGGTCTTTCTTCATTTACTCCCTCATTTTGTCAGAGTGTGACAAAATGTGGCTCCCTGAGAAAAAGATGCATGGTAGTTCTGTATTTTGATAACTTACATCTCTGAAAACCTTTTTTCTATGCTCAGTTTTGATTGATGAATTGGCTGAGTTTCAAGTTCTGTGTTGAAAATAATTTTCCCTCAGACCTTGATCTTCCGGTTTATAATCAATCTATCTTTCTTTCTTTCTTTCTTTCTTTCTTTCTTTCTTTCTTTCTTTCTTTCTTTCTTTCTCTTTCTTTCTTTCTTTCTTTCTTTCTTTCTTTCTTTCTTTCTTTCTTTCTTTCTTTCTTTCCTTTTGCCACTTTTTTCTTTTCTTTTTTTAATTTAATTTTTAATTTTTTAATTTTTTTTATGTTTACTTTTTTATTTTTGAGAGAGAGCATGGGTGAGGGAGGGGCAGAGAGAGGAGACTCAGAAACTGAAGCAGGCTGCAGGCTCAGCTGTCAGCACAAAGCTCAATGCAGGGCTCAAACTCGTGAACTGCAAGATCATGACCTGAGCCGAAGTCAGACACTTAACCAATGGAGCCACCCAGGCACCCCTGTTTTTCTTTTTTAAAAATATTTTTTTAATGTAATCTCTACTGCTTAATGTGGGACTCAAACTCATGACCCCAAGATCAAGAGTCATATGCTCTACCAACTGAGCTAGCCAGGTGCCCCTCATTGGTCTTTTCTATTTTTAAAAATTTATTATTATTTTTTAAGTAGGCTTCAAACCCAGCCTGGAACTCAGTGTGGGGCTTGAACTCACGACGGAGATCATGACCTGAGCTGAGATCAAGAGTTGGATGCTTAACCGACTGGGCTACCCAGGTGCCCCTCTATTGGTTTTTTAGTCTCTATTTTATTTATTTCTGTTCTTTATTATTTCCTTTCTTCTACTTGTATTGGGTTTTATTCTTCTTTTTCTAGTTCTTTTAGGTGTAAGTTTAGATTACTCATTTGAGATTTTTTTTAAGTTTATATATTTACTTAGCATGGGGAGGTCGAGGGAGAGGGAGAGAGAGAGGGGAGACAGAGGACAGAGAGAAGAGAAAGAGAATATATGAATGAGAGAATATGAATGAGAATCCTGAGCAGGCTTCACACTGCCAGCAGGGCTTGAACCCACAAACCACGAGACTGTGACCTGAGCCAAAATCCAGAGTTGGAGAGATTTTTTTTTTTCTCTTGAGGTAGGACTCTGTCACTACACATCTCCTGCTCAGAACTGCTTTCGCCATGTCTCAAAGATTTTGGACCCTGTGTTTTCATTTTCATTTGTTTCCGTGTATTTTTTGGTGTTTTTGATTTCTTTGTTCACCCATTGGGTGAACATGTGGTTCAGCCTCCATGTGTTTGTGTTTTTTAATTCTTTTTTTTTCTTGTCATTGATTTTTAGTTTCATACCATTCTGGTTGGAAAAGACACATAATAAAATTTCAGTTTTAAATTTATTGAGACTTGTTTTATGGCCTAACATGAGATCTTTTTCTGGACCAGGACCCCATCCAGGATTACATGTTGCCTTAGTTATCCTGTCTTAGGCTTAGTCCTTTAATCTGGGACAGGTCCTCAATCTTTTTGTCTTTCATGACCTTGACTGACACATTTTTTTTTAAATGTTCGTTAATTTTTGAGAGAGAGTGTGCACTGTGGGGAGGGGCAGAGGGACAGAGGATCTGAAGTGGGCTCTGTGCTCACAACAGAGAGCCTGGTGTAGGGCTCAGACTTACGAACTGTGAGATCTTGATGTAAGCTGAAGTCAGACGCTTAACTGCTTAACCGATTGAGCCACCCAGGCACCCCTGCTTGACACATTTGAAGAGTATTGGCCAGTTATCCTAGAGAGTATCCGTCCCTCAGTGTGGCCTTATCTGTTTTTACTTATGATTAAATTCAGGTTATACATTTATAACATCACAGAGGTGATACATCATACAAGTGACATTGTGCTACATCAGGAGGCATATGAACATCATATCTTATTACTACTGGTGATGATAGCCCTGATCACCTGACTAAGGTGATGTTTGTCAGGTTTTCCGTTGAAAGGTACAACTTTTCTCTTTGTGATTTTAAGTATCTTGTGGAGATACTTTGAGACTGTATATATCTTGTTTCTCACTGTATTTTTTCATCTAATTTTCTTTCCTGAGTCTGTTGTTTATGAGTTGAAAATTATAACTTTTCTATTTCCATTATTCCTTCTGTATTTATTAATTTGAAATTCTGTGTAAGGAGAGCTGTCCCTTCTCTCCATTTATTTAGTCATATATTGTTGCAGACTAGGGCATTTGTTTTGCTCTTATAATCCATTACTGTCATTATATATTTAGTTGCTCAGAGTCTTTGACCATGGCAAGGCTCTTTTGGTTGGTTCCTGTGTTCTTTTGACATGTCATAATTTCTTGAGCACTTTTTTTTTTTTTTTTTGCTTTCTGGCATTATAATGATATTCCAGGCTCATCTATTTGCTCTGTCCCGCTCTGGCATCAGTCATTTTTTAAAATGGGAACCAAGATCTGGGTGCTAGGGGTGTTCATTGCTACTGGGATGTTACTGCTTCTATGCTAAGTAGACAGAGCTAGGAAATACACATGTGTGCACATTTCTAGATGTATATCTGTGTATATGTATATATAAAATCATGAACTCATATGGATACTTCTGATTTCATTCTGTCATTATAGATTCAAACCTGTCTCAGTCTGTTCATTATCTGCTACTCCTTTCATCAATGGTGAAAAACCTAGCTCTATTTGTCTACAACTTATTTTCCTATGTACTCAGTTTTAGTATTTACAGGTTGCGGCATCTGGATGGTTCAGTTGATAGAGCATATAACCCTTACCCCATGTTGGGCGTGGAGCCTACTTAACTAAAAAAATTAGAATATTTACAAAGTAGTTTCAAAATTAACTCATTCATCTGTGAAGACTAATTTGCTAACTAAAGTACAGTATTTGTATACAGTCCTTTTGTTTCTAGTCCTGTACAGTCCAAATGTTTTTGAAAATTACTTTGGCTAATTTTTTCATACTTTTTCAGTATAGTTATTTATTTGTCATTCATTTGCTATTTGTATTTCATTTTGGAGTCCTCCTGCATTCTGGTTGATTTTAATTATTTGTTTGTGTGTGTGTGTGTGTGTGTGTGTGTGTGTGTGTGTGTATGTATATATGTATTTTTTAAGTTATTTATTTTTGAGACAGCGTGAGCAGGGAAGTGGGGGACAAAGATTCTGAGGCAGGCTCCACACTGACAGCAGAGAGCTGGATGCGAGGCTTGAACTCATGAACCATGAGATCATGACCTGAGCTGAGTCAGACACTTAACTTACTGAGCCACCCAGGCACCCCTATTTGTATATATTTTTTAGTATATGAAGCATTAACATGGTTTTAAAAGTCAAAACTTTATAAAAAGGCAAACTTAGAGAAGTACCACTCTCTCTCATCCCTGTGCCATTTCCTTCTCATTCTTTTATCCTATACATATCTATAATTTCCTGTATGTTATTGTTCTCATTAGTTTCTGGTTTATCCTCCCATGTTTGTATTTTTATTTTATTTTGTCTTGGGGGACGAAAGGGCAGATATGTGTATATTTTTGTAATTTTTCTTTCATGAGAAGCAGCTACATGGTAAAGAATTTAACCTTGCCCCAAAAGCAAGCCTTTATCCTTGACTTCTGGGAGGTAATCTCTAAGCCCTTGGAATGTCATGCCTTGTTGGAATGTCTGTATTTGCCTGGGAGCTTTGGATCACCAACAGTCTAACAGCATGAATTAGGATGGGGATTGGCCATGCCAGAAGGACCAACAGTGTAGTTTAGGGTAATGACTTTGGTATCAGTGGATCTCCAGAGGGGCTGAAAGACTGAGCTCAGTCTTGTGGGCAAACAGTTATGCCTAAAAACCCCAATAAAAGCTCTGGATATCAAGGCTCAGGTAAGCTTTCCTGGATGACAATATTGTCATACACTGATGTCAGGACAGTAAAGTTCTCCTGTGTTCATGGTGCTAGAACACCTTATGTGCTCCTCCACTTGGCTGATTTAATCCATATTCTTCAGCTTTAATAAACCATAACTATGAATATAATAGTTTTCAGTAAGCTCTGTGAGTCCTTTTGGCAAATTGCCAAACCTGAGGCTGGTTTTGGGAACTCCCCAAACTTGCAATTGTGGTATCTATGTGCCACGGTCATGTCTTGGTGGCATAGTATTAGTACTCATTTGAACTTGGCTTTTTTCACTTACCCTGGAAATCATTCCATGTTAGCTCATGGAGTTCATTTTTATTCTTCTATAGCTTCACTCAGTGTGTGGAAGAACCATACTTTATTCAACTACCTTCCTGTTAGGTTTCCAGTATTTTGCAATTACAGTGTTGTAATGACTAACCTTGATTTTGTATTTTCATTATTATTGGAGGTGTATCTTAAGGATAAATTCCTAAAAGTGGGGCTGCTAGATTAAAAGGTAAATACCAGGGTTTGTTAGATATTATCAAATTCTCCTCCAAAAGGATTTTATCGGTTTGTATTCCTATTAGCAAAGTATGAAAGTTTCTTTTCTCCCACCAACAGAATGTGTTGTCACAGTTTTTGCCCACGTTTTTATTGAGGTATAATTAACATATAGCATTATATCATTTTCAGTTCTACATCATGATTTGCTATTTGTATACATTGCAAAATGATGACTATAGTGAGTCCAGTTAACATCTACTACTATACTTAGTAACAAAGTTTTTTTTCCTGTGATGAGAACTTTTAGGATTTACTCTCTTAGCAACTTTCAAATACACACTACAGCATTATTAACTATAATCACCATGCTATACATTACATCTCCATAACTTACCTTATAACTGGAAGTTTTTACATTTTGACTCCTTTCACTCATTTTGCACAACTCCCCAACCCTCTTTGCCCATTTTTTTTTAAGTTGAACATCTTTTCTTATGTTTAAGAGCTATTTAAAAATATTTGTGAAATGTCTTCTTATGTCTTTTTCCCATATTTCCATCAGGCTTTTTTTTTTCTTTATCCCTCAATTTAAGAAAGTTCTTTATATTAGGGATATTAGCCCTTTACTTTTTACTGAGTTTTTCAATTCTTTTAAATTTCCAAGGTCCCTTTATTATTTTTGATTGTTGCTTTAGAAAAACAAAAAACAAAAAACAAAACGGCACCTGCGTGGTTCAGTTCGTTGAGCATCTGACTCTTGATTTCAGCTCCGGTCATGATCTCATGGTTGTGGGATCAGGTCCCAAGTTGGGCTCTGCGTGGAGTGTGGAGCCTCCTTGGGATTCTCTCTCTTCCGTTCTCTGTCCCTCTCTGGCTCATGCTTGTTTTCTCTCTCTCTCTCTCTCTCAAAAATAAACAAACTTAAAGAAAACAACATAAAACATGCTATTATATTCCCCCCAGTGGATATAACTTTTTTTTTTTTACTTTGAAGATCCTGTTAGATTTTTTCCTTCCCTCTAATATACATAGCATAATTTTTACCATTTTATTTCATTTTATTAAAAAAATATTTTTTAATGTTTATTTGTGTGTGTGTGTGTGAGAGAGAGGGAGAGAGAGCGAGCGAGCATGTGTGCAAGGTGGGCAGGGGCAGAGAGAGAGGGAGACAGAGTCTGAAGCAGACTCTAGGCCCTGAGCTGTCAGCACAGAGCCCAGCGTGGGGTTCGAACCCATGGACCACGAGATCGTGACCTGAGCTGAAGTCAGACACTTAGCCCACTGAGCCACTCAGGTGTCCCAACTTTTACCGTTTTAAACATTTTTAGGTATACAGTTCAGTGGCATTAAATACATTTACACTGCTGTGCAACCATGGCCACAATCCATCTTCAGAACCTTTTTCATCGTCTTAAGTGGAAACGTGTACCCATTAAACAAGAACTCCTCTTTCCTCCTCCTCTTAGTTTTTTATTTTTATTTTATTTTTAATTTTTTTAATGTTTTATTTATTTTTGAGAGAGTGCAAGTGGGGGAGGGGCAGAGAGAGGGAACAGAGGATCTGAAGTGGGCTCTGCACTGAGAGCAGCAAGCCCGATGTGGGGCTCGAACTCACGAACTGTGAGATCATGATCTGAGCCAAAAGTTGGACGCTCGACTGACTAAGCCATCCAGGTGCCCCCTCCGTTAGTTTTTTGAAGTGGACTTCTCTATGTAAGTTTTTGCTTTTTTAAATGTTTATTTTGGTCCACTTGTCAACCCTAGAAATCTGGTGAATCTTGGATTTTCCTGTCATTTTAAAGAATAACCACTAAGAGGTTGCTTGGTAATTTAGAACATGCGGTGAGACTTGGCAACTTTGAGATGTACTGTGGGCCACCCTGGGCCATTTTGGGGGGATATCTGTATGTATTTTCTTGTGGACTATTTAGATTCCCCAGAGAAGAATCTTCTAATTTCCTACTTGGATGGTAAAGCAAACTGCCAAGGTTCTGGGAAATGAGTGGGAAAGTGTTGGGATGCATATATTTAGTGTATAAATCCATCTTCATATTGTGTCTGGGATCGTCCTGGCTGCAGAGCTTCATTCACTTTTACCCTTTCTGGAGAATAAACTTCCAAAGTTGGGTAGTGGAGGGGCAGTTACCTCCTGGGTGGAGTTGGGGAGGGATTTGGGGTCTCACTGCTTAAACTCTGGGGTATAGTGTAGGGTAATTGTTCGGGCCTCTTTAGTTGAGGCATCCCCAAAAATCAGTATCTGCCCCCAGGGCTGATCTCTTTCTTAAGCTATAAACCTTTTTCTGGGATCTAAATGGGGAAATGGGTTGGGGAGGGAATTCACTGTGTAAAATCCTATATCCTGTTGAACCCCTGCCTTCAGTTGTGCATGATGTGCCTGACTAGCCTGGTTCGTCCTCCCCAGAAAGTAAAACTTTGGTTATCTGCCAGGGTAGGAGAATGCGCATCTTGGGGGTCTAACTGCTTCTTATTCAGACTTTAAATGGGTCCCTCCTTTTTGAGCTCCCTTCTTTGTTTTACAAAAATTTTTATTATTTTTAAAAAAAATTTAATATTTATTTGAGAGAGGGAGAGAGAGAGAGAGAGAGAGAGAGAGAGAGAGAGAGAGAGAGACACCCCATGAGTGTGGGAGGGGCACAGAGGAAGGGAGACACAGAATCCGAAGCAGGCTCCAGGCTCTGAGCTGTCAGTACAGAGCCTCATATGGGGCTTGAACTCACAAATAGTGAGATCGTGACTGAGCTGAAGTCGGATGCTTAACTGACTGAGCCACCCAGTGTCCCTTAAAGATTTTATTTAAGTAATCTGTACACCAAACGTGAGCTTGAACTCAACCCTGAGATCAAGAGTTGCAGGCTCTACCAGCTGAGCTAGCCAGGTACCCCTTGAACTCCCTTCTCTTGACCTTCATAGGTATTGTTGGCTTCTATTCCTGAGCCTTTCTGAGGTCCTGTAACTTGCTTCTGGTCTTCCCCTGCTGCTGGCTTAGATTTTCATTCTTTTGGCCTGCTCATCACTCAGTTATGTGCTTTCTTCTTTCAAAATTGTATTCTTGTGGGGCGCTTGGGTGGCGCAGTCGGTTAAGCGTCCGACTTCAGCCAGGTCACGATCTCATGGTCCATGAGTTCGAGCCCCGCGTCGGGCTCTGGGCTGATGGCTCAGAGCCTGGAGCCTGTTTCAGATTCTGTGTCTCCCTCTCTCTCTGACCCTCCCCCGTTCATGCTCTGTCTCTCTCTGTCCCAAAAATAAATAAACGTTGAAAAAAAAAAAACAAAAAAAACCCAAAATTGTATTCTTGTCTGCTTTTTTAAAAAATTTTTTTAAAAGTTTTTTTTAGCGTTTATTCATTTTTGAGAGACTGAGAGAGACAGAGCATGAGTGGGGAAGGGGCAGAGAGAGAGGGAGACACAGGATCTGAAGCAGGCTCCAGGCTCTGAGCTGTCCACACAGAGCCCGACGCGGGGCTCAAACTCACCAACCGTGAGATCATGACCTGAATCGAAGCTGGACACTCAACCGACTGAGCCACCCAGGCGCCCTTTCTTGTCTGCTTTTTAATTTTCTTTGTCCGTGAGAGTTTTCCCTTCTTAAAACCCATTTCTGTCATCTTAATGGGATTTGGAGAGGGAACTGAGGTAAACATGTGCTCAGTCCTTTTTTTTTTACCCAGAGAAAACTGATGCACAAAAAAGTAATACAACTTTTCTTAATAAGCTAATAGCAAGCTGAAATTAGATTATTAGTTTTTTTAATTTTTTTAATTTTTTTCATTTATTTTTGGGACAGAGAGAGACAGAGCATGAACAGGGGAGGGGCAGAGAGAGAGGGAGACACAGAATCGGAAACAGGCTCCAGGCTCCGAGCCATCAGCCCAGAGCCCGACGCGGGGCTCGAACTCACGGACCGCGAGATCGTGACCTGGCTGAAGTCGGACGCTCAACCGACTGCGCCACCCAGGCGCCCCTGATTATTAGTTTTTTGATTCATAGTCTATTATTTCTTCTGCCCCACCACCCACAACAGCCGACACCTTTCATTCTGCACCGAAGAGCCTTCAGTAGTGCTAGATCTTATTAAATCTGAGGAGGGATCCTGTTTGGTTTTTGACTATCATTTTCATCTATCATTCCTAATAAGTGTGTCCCTGAACTTCATATATGCGTGTGTGTGCGTGTGCTTTTTTACTTAGATTCACTTGAGAATCAGAACCCTAACTGTGTGAGAGCACCTGATGGGCTCATATCCCTGCATAGTCACTCAAAGTTTTTGACTGACTGACAAAGAGGAAGACTGGTTTCCCTCTTGAGGTACTGATGTTGCTTGCATTGTCTGCCTCTAGATGTCTATACCCAGCAAAAGTATCGCCCTTCCTTTCTAAAATTTGATGTATAGAACACACTTTAAAAAAAAAAATCTTTTAATGTTTATTTACTTTTGAGACAATGCAAGAGACAGAGTGCAAACAGTGGAGGGGCAGACAAAGGGAGACACAGAATCCGAAGTGGGTTCCAGGCTCTGAGCTGTCAGCCCAGAGCTTGATGTGGGGCTCGAACTCCTGACCTTGTGAGATCATGACCTGAGCTGAAGTCGGACCCTTAACCGACTGAGCCACTCAGGCACCCCTAGAACACACTCTTTTTATATGGAATCAGTTTTAAATGGTATGTGGTCCCCCCTCCTTCCCCATCCTTCATTTTATAAATGAGAACACAGAATTTGGGTGACTGACTTAAAGTCACTTAGCTAACAAGAAGCAGTGTCAACACTGACCGATTTTCTTCTGACTCCCTACCCTGTTTACTCCATCAGAAATTGACTGCATTTTGGGAAATGATCTTGACATTTCTGTCAGAGTCAGCTATACCAAATGGGGTCATGTGAGAGTATTCATGTCTTCCAGTTTTCACTGTGGGGAAAACCTTAATCAGGTAAGGATTTCGTTATGTCTGATAGTCTAAATTGCACTTCATAGTTTTTTTTTTTGCCCCTAAGAGTTTTCTAACTTCTAATGCTGTGATTATATCTTAATGACATTTTTAGGGTAAATGTGTAACTCTTCTTTCTCTTCACAGCTGCATCAAGATCTCATTATGCATCAGAAAAATGAAAAAACAGAAGAAAATTTTATGGAGGAAAGGAATCCATTTAGCCTTTTCTGAGAAATGGAATACTGGATTTGGAGGCTTTAAGAAGTTCTGCTTTCACCAACACTTGTGCATTCTGAAAGCCAAATTGGGAAGGCCAATTATTTGGAGCAGGCAGCTGAGGCATTTCCAGTGCAGAAAGAAGGCCCTTCAAATCCAGAAGACATGGATCCAGGATGCACCTTTTTTTGCTAAGGCAAAGTCCAGTGTGGCTTCTCAGAATGTTAGTACTTTGCCCTCTAAAGTGAAAAGAAAAGACTCTAAACACTTCATTTCCTCCTCAAGGACCCTCCTGAAACTCCAAGCAGAGAGGCTGCTATCATCAACAAAGAACTCTGACCATGAATACTGTGGAGATAAAAGTCTCTTGAAGGCGGTTGCTGACTTACCAGCAAATAGTGTTTTAGGTCAGGTCAGTGGT
Source organism: Felis catus (assembly GCF_018350175.1). Taxonomy (NCBI): domain Eukaryota; kingdom Metazoa; phylum Chordata; class Mammalia; order Carnivora; family Felidae; genus Felis; species Felis catus. Next base: position 72,382,304 of record NC_058376.1, read on the forward strand.
CACAGACCTAGGACGGAGCCACAAGCTTCTGACTTTCCCATGAAGTTCAATGGGGAGAGCCAAAGTCCAGGTGAGAGTGGCACAATTGTGGTCACCTTGAGCAACCATAAGAGAAAGCGCTTTTGTTATGGCTGCTACCAAGGGCTGGAGCAGCACAGGAATGGGGGACCCCTGATTCCAAAAAAGTTTCAACTTAACCAACATAGAAGAATAAAAGTATCTCCTCTTATGATGTATGAGAAATTATCCATGATTAGATTTCGGTACAGGATTCTCAGATCCCAGCACTTCAGAACAAAAAGCAAAGTTTGCAAGCTAAAAAAAGCCCAGCGAAGCTGGGTGCAGGTCACTGGGGACCATCAAGAGACCCTTAGGGAAAACGGTGAGGGTGGCAGTTGCAGCCCATTCCCTTCCCCAGAACCTAAAGACCCTTCTTGTCGGCATCAACCGTACTTCCCAGATATGGACAGCAATGCTGTGATGAAGGGAAAGAACTCTCATGTGCCTGATGGCCACACTAAAGGAAGCCCTTTCTTGGGCAAGGAGCTTAGTTTAGATGAAGCATTCCCTGACCAACAGAATGGTAGTGTCACATACACCTGGGACCAGTCACCCTGTTCTCCTAAGTGGGAGTGTACAGAGCTGATTCATGATATCCCCTTATCAGAACATGATTCTAGTAACATGTTTATCTCAGAAAACGAAAGAGAAGTTATGACTCTGGGTCAGGAAAATCGGACAAGTACTGTCAGTGATGACAGAGTAAAACTGCCCATGTCTGGGGCAGATCAGTCTGTGAGTGATGTAGATGGGCCTGTGTCCGAAAAGACTGAGAGCTCATGCCAGATGGATGAGGATGGATCTCTCAAGCAGAACATTCTTAGTTCTAAGTTGCTGGACCACCCTTACTGTAAAAGTCCACTGGAGGCTCCTCTGACATGCAGTGGACTCAAACTCGAAAATCAAGCAGGAGGTGGGAGGAACAGTCAGAAAGCATCTCCCGTGGATGACGAACAGCTGTCAATCTGCCTTTCTGGTACGCACTCTTCCTTTATTCTCCCTCAACCTGCGGCCCACACTTGCTGTCCATTATCTTTTCTTTCTTTGTTTTTTTTTTAAGTTTGTTTATTTTTGAGAGACAGAATGAGTTGGGCGAGGGGCAGAGAGAGGGGGAGAGAGAGAATCCCAATCAGGCTCCGTACTGTTCCCACGGAGCCCGATGTGGAGCTCAAACTCACAAACCATGAGATCATGACCTGAGCCAAAACCAAGAGTTGGATGCCTAACCGACTGAGCCACCCAAGTGCCCCCCATTATCTTTTCTGGGAGATTCCTGTTTTTTCCTTCCACGCATGGATTTCCCTTTAAGCATTTAGACATTCTTCTTTGGAGTCTTCTATATTGCTGTATTATGGAGATGTTCAATACTTTTAAGTTTTGGTTGATATTTGTGTTGCTTCCAGTTGTTTTCTTCTATAAATGATAGTGCAATGAAACTACTTCTGTATACTTTAACAGTTTTTCTCTAAGTTAAATTTGTAGTAGTGGAATTGATGATGAACAAATACACTTACAATTTTAAGAGAATTGTGAAATTACCCTCCAAAAAGTTGAACCAGTTTACACTTGTTAAAATTTACTAATCTTCTCTTCTAGATCACCTGAGAGTTGTTTTGATTTGTGTTTTTGAGTTTAAAGTTTGAACATCTTTTTCTGTGTTTCTTGGCCATCTTTGGTTTGTATATAATTTTCCTTTGCCTAGAAGTTCCTATATGCCAGGCACTGTGCTAGTTCTGAGACTGTGGCAGTGAGCAAGAAACAGTGATTCCTACCTTGTTAAATTTTAATTACAAATGTCCTAGGAGTTTAAGTTTTTCCTTCCCCAAAGGTAAAAGTACCCTGACTTTGAGTGTGGTAATTTCGCTTAAAGGAAATTATCAATTCTTCATTGTGAAACTTATCTATCTTTAATGGCTTCAAGTTTTTACGTCATACTTTAAAAAGTCTTCTTGTCAAAATCTACCCCATGAGTAAGCTGGTGTAAACATTTTTGGAAGACAGTATGGCAATATTAGTCTTTGACCCATTCCCCTTCTTGCAGTTTATCCAAAATAGGAATATATTTATTTGTATAGGGACATTACTTATAGTATTGTCCTGGTAGTAAAAAAACTGGAGACAACTGGAGCACCTGGGTGGCTCAGTCAGTTGAGCGTCTGACTTCGGCTCAGGTCATGATCTCGTGGTTCGTGAGTTCGAGCCCCGCGTTGGGCTCTGTGCTGACAACTCAGAGCCTGGAGTATGCTTTGGATTCTGTGTCCCCCTCTCTCTCCGCCCACCCCTACTTGCTCTCTGTCTCTTTCAAAAATGAATAAACATAAAAAAATTTTTTTTTTTATAAAAACAAAACAAAACTGGAGACAACCAAAAAAAAGTTTCTATGGAAGTATAAATTACAGCACATCTGGGCAATAGTACATTATGAAGCTGTTAAAAAGTTCAGTCTATATTTTGAACTGAAAGCTGTCTACATAAAGTGAAAAAAGCAAGTTGCAAAACAGAATGATGCCACTTTGTTAAGAGATATACACACAAATGGAGCATATGTATAAAGTGTGCACACACATTTGTATCGGCCACATCTGGAAATAGATATCAAATTGTTATAAAGGGCTTTTCTGGGGAATTAGGAGAATTACTTCTTGGTGGTTTAAACAATTCTGAGCACTTTGTTTTCTTAACCATTAAGTGTGTATAGAAAGTTTTTCTCCACAAAAAGACACAGAGTAGTACAGAGTCCTAGCAAATCTTTAAAAACAAAACAGTTTCTGTTGTTTATACTGTCTTAGAATAGGGAAAGGCAAATTCTCTACTATAGAGTTAGCAAAACCATATAATACATAAGCCTGAAAAAGTAAGCATTTACGCATAGATACCAATTAACTTAAAGAGATGTAGCACTTCCAAAAGCAATTGATCAATTGACTAATGGCATACAGTAAGACTGTAGTGTGACCTGAGGAAGTAGGCATTTTTACAGAATGCACGTTTGGTGATCTGTAAAGTAATTCATTATTTTAATAGACTGAGGAAAGAAGAACCAGAAGAACCATTTTTGGGGTTTTACTTAGCATCTCCATGCTGATTGAAAAGGGTTGAAGGCAGAGCAACAGCTACTGCCCATCACAGCCCTCCCTGCACCAGCAAAAAAAAAATTACCCGAGTAGAGATAAGCCCACAATCTATCACCAAATATGAGGAAAGCCAGCATAATGAAAAGGACAAATTCAACAAATAAAGGAACTAAACCTGAATAATCAGGATTAATAGAGCAATTAGAATAGGAATCCATACGGGACAATCAGTATAGTGAATGCTCCTTTAACTGACTTCTGTAGCATTAGTTAATACTAAGTTCCACGGCACGGTGAATGCTGGCTTTTCTCTAATAGAACTACACATGTTCACGGCAGTAGATTGATACACTTATCAAGAGCCAGTTGTACTTACTACAGTTTACTTACTGTTTTATAGTTGTAAATATTGCATAAAACTGGTTTTGGAAGGAAAAAAAATAGATTCCTATGTCAGTATATTCTAGGTAGATTAAAAATTTAACCAGTTAGAAACAAACACACACAAACCTGTACACAGATGTTCATAGCATCATTATTCATCATAGCCAAAAAGTAGAAACAATCCAAATGTCCATCAACTGATGAACAAGTAAGTAAAATTTGGTATTTTATACAATGGGATATTCTGGAATAAAAAGGAATGAAGTACTGCTGTATGTTTCAGTGTGGATGAACCTCGAAAACATGCTAAGTAAAAAGAGCCAGGCACAAAAGGCCACATACTATGTGATTCTATTGATTTGAAACGTCCATGGTAGGCAAATAGAGAGATAGAAAGTAGGTTAATAGTTGCCAGGGGCTGTAGAGAGGAAGCAATGAGGAGTGACTCCTAACTGGTACAAAGTTTCTTGTGGAGTAATATGAATGTTACTAAATTAGGTGATAGTAATGGTTGGACAACTCTGAATTTCCCAAAAAAAAAAAAAAAAAAAGAATTTTACACTTTAGAAGAGTAATTTTTTGTGGTATGTGAATCACGGGTCAGTAAAGCTATTAAAGAGAACACATTTTATAACACTGTTTTATAATTTCACATTAATAATACATTTAATAATTTTCTGTTATTTTTTGAGAGAGTGTATGTGCAGAGATGGGACAGAGGGAGAGAGAGAATCCCAAGCAGGCTTAATGCCCAGCGTAGATCCCATTCTCACCATGAGATCATGACCTGAGCCAAAATCAAGAGTCAGACATTCAATCAACTGAGCTACCCAGGTGTCCCAATAATACATTTTAAAGCCTGATAGGAAACTCAGACGCAATATACCAGTTTGACTCCATAAACACTAAAGCTGCGTGTGTATATAAGAAGTCATTAATGAAAATTTAGAACTTTTAGATATGCATGTCCTTTGACCCAGAGATTTAACTTTTAGTGAGTGTGTTGTGAGGAAACAACAGAACCAGGATATATCAAGGGTTTTAGTTGTGACATTAATTGGAGAGCTAAAAAATTAACAAATGGTCCCAAGTAGGGAACTGTTTATGGCATACCCATTTACTGGGTTACTAGATTGTTTTGAATTGGCCTAGGGAAAAAAAAATTCCATAGTGTATTGAATGGGATAAAATAACTTAAAAAAGAGAAACTAGAGTGCTACTTACATGTTGAATAAATAATGTTCATATTAAAGGGCATAAAAGTTCTAAAGGAATTAGAGGATGATTGCCATTTTATTTTAAAATGTTTATGGTCATGTATTAGAAAAAAAATACTGGGGCACCTGGGTGGCTCAGTTGGTTCGGTGTCCGACTTCGGCTCAGGTCATGATCTCACGGCTTGTGATTTTGAGCCCCATGTGGGGCTCTGTGTTGACAGCTCAGAGCCTGGAGCCTGTTTTGGATTCTGTGTCTCCCTCTCTCTCTCTGCCCCTCCCCCACTTGCGCTCTGTCTTTCCCTCTCTCTCAAAAATAAATAAATATTAAGAAAAAAAATCCTGGGCCCCTGGGTAGCTCAGTCGATTGAGCACTGAGCGTCTGACTCTTGATTTAGGCTTCGATTTACATCAAAATGAATTCCAACTGTAAATAAAAGATTTAGTTAATAGTTCTAATATTATTTGAGTGATCTTTTCCCTGTGGTTATGAGTTGCTACCTGTTATTAGGTCTCTTTCTGGATTTGGTTTTTCAATTTCTATACTAGTAGTAGTCTGTCTTAATTCTAGTAGTTTTATAATTTTTTAAAAAAAGTTTATTTTGACAGTGTGTGTGAGCAGAGGAGGGGCAGAGAATCCCAAGTAGGCTCTGTGCTATCAGCACAGAGCCCGGTGCGTGTGTTTGCTCACACTCACAAACCATGAGATCGTGCCCTGAGCCAAAATCCAGGGTGGGACACTTAACCAGTGGAGCCACCCACGTGCCCCAGTTTTATAATTTGATGGGACTAGGCCCTTCTCCTCTCTTGCCTTCCCTTATTCACCTCTCCTATTTCTTTTCAAAAATTCCTAGGAATTTCTCATGTTTTGGTCCCAAGATGAATTTTAGATTTGTTTTTTCAATTAAACAAACAAAAATAATGGCTTTGATTGGTATTGCATCACATTTATAGACTAAGGGGAAATTACATTTATTATAATACTGAGTTTTTCTGTCTAAAAACAAAGAATTACTCCATTTATTGACCTATGTCCTTTCACCAGAATTTTGTGCTTTTCACTTAGGCTTGCACATTTCTTAAGTCTAGTCTTAGCTATTTCATGCCTTATTTTGTCATTAAGATTTTGTTTTAAGTAATCTCTCCACCCAATGTTGGGCTCGAACCTACAACCCTAAGATCAAGAGTGGCATGCCCCACTGAGCCAGCCAGATGCCCCATGCCTTCCTTATTTTTGATGGGACCTTTCTGACATGTGTATTGTATTTTGTTGAAGAAGCAAATGGTTCCATTTCTTGTATGCACAACACAACCTCATTCCACATTCATGGTGGGATGTGACCTGTCAATTGCCTTTAGAAAAAACTATCCAGCACATTTGGTTTAAGATGAGCAATTTAACTTCTGAAATAACACTTCAGGTTTTGTTTTTCATATTATTTCCTTTTGTGGGTTTTTTTTAAATTCTTAGTTTATTAATCCTCTCATGAAGGATTTCTGCAGTATTTATCTGCACAATCACCACAGATAAAGTCACTGTAGAATCTTTACTCCTTTTTGCTGGCACCAACATTGGCTTTTGCAGTCCCCCTGACTTTCTGCATTCTGTTCTTGTGTTCTTTTGTTGTTTTCTTGAGGTCTTTTTCTTTTCATACAGGCTGTCTTACAAGACTGTGGGTTCGTTTTTCTTTGCATAATCCAAGGACTCATAAATCATGCCAAAGCCAGTCGCCTTGTCACCACCAAAATGGGTTCTGTATCCAAATACAAAGATGACATCTGATGTGGTCTTGTACATTTTGGCTATTTTTCCCCGAATTTCTGACGTAGGTACTTTTGCCTTTTCCAGATGAAGAACATCAGTGACCACTTGTTTCTGCTGAAATAGTGGACTGGTCATGAACTTGCTGGTCCCAACAGTTACTGTTGTTGTGTTGTTCATGATGGCTGAGCTTCTAGCAGCCAGGGAGGAAGAGTTACTACCTTTTGTTACTACCTTTTGTGCTGGCAGATGGACTATAATTTGAATTCTAGTTTTTGTTTTCTTTTTCCCCTAACATTTTATCATTTCTTTCTTGGTCACATTGAAGTTTTAGTACTATGCCAAATGTATTTTTCCTTTTTGGTTCATTAGTTTGTGAATGCAAGTGGGTAAAAAATAATGGGTTTAATTCTCATCTTAAGAAGCCATTTTCTGGGTAATTCTTGGCCAGGGGGTATTAAAAGGAAAAGATGCAGTGAAGAACAAGTTGCTTTTGTAGAGAAAAGATAATAGGTATCTCCTGCTTTGGAGGCAGCATAGGTTAATAGTTAATGGTTAACTTTCTGTGGTCATATAACCTATAATCAGAATCTTACTCTGCCATACGCTACTTAAGGGTTCTTGGGAATGTTACTTAACCTCCCTAAGCTTCCTACCTCCATTGGTAAAGTAGGGATGCTGTCTAACACAGGGTAGTTAAAAGGATGAGATGTAGTAGTGCTTGGTTTATGATAATGCTATTTGAATGCAGTTTTACTTCTGGTCCCAGTGAGATGTGTGTATCAATAAGACATTGTCCTCTAGGGTTCTCCTTGAACATCCGCACAGGACCTTTCTGCTGCATTAGAAATCCATGTTTATCATCTGAAAGTGAAAACAAAAATGCAGATAAGAAGAAACAAAAATAAAATCCCCCCAATACCACCATCCATAGATAACACTGTTAAGAGGGATACCTCTTTCCTCTGACACTAGTATGGAATTGGGGTCAATATCCCATTGATAGAGGAGACTGCTTTCTTATTTGAAGAGTCTCAAGGTTGCTGAGCCTACAGTTTACTCTTTTATTATTAGGGGCATTATTTTTGTATGAAATTTGCTCTTCAAATGCAGTTTCTCAAATGTTGGGATTCCTTATCTTCTATTTGAGTTCATTTTCTCATGTAGACAGACATAAGGCTGTTCTTAGGTAACCTGTAAACACTTGTTGGCAAATACAAGTTTAGAAGCCCCAAATCTTTACCTCCTTCTCTTATTAAGCTGGAACAAAGGATTCCCTTTCTGTCTTCTTTATGCCTAAAGCCTAGACCAGAACCAGGTGTAAACAATCAGCGTTTTCCTGTTTACTATATCCTGACCTTTGCTCTGAAGCCTTTCAAATTGGGAGCCTTCTGGTAGGAGACTAACAAAAGGAAGATCTGTTTTTCACACCTTTGTCTGACCCTCCCTCAAAAAAATCCACCCTGTTCTTGGGACAGTTACTCCATTGTTCTCTTTCCTGTCCATTTTGTACTGATGTGTACCAGAGGCCATTCTTGAAGGTAGAAAGGTAACTGGGTAAAATAAGTGGCTAACAGTGCTCATTCTTCCCATCTTAATTCTGGAAACTTTTAGACTGATGGTTAATTAGGTTATTGCTCTCCCCATTCAGCATCAGTGAATGTCCTAAGTCATGTCAGCATTTTTGTGAGCCTTTCTTTCCCTCAGCTTCTGTGTATTTCCTTAGAAATAAAGCCCTGATTTTATTTCCTAGGACCTTTTTAAGTATGTTTGTTCAGTGGGTCCTCATGGAAGCCATTAAAATGCGTATACATCTTATTTGACCCAAAGACTGTCCTATTCTGGCCAAGAAGTTGTCCTTTAATTCTGCTTCCCCTTTTAAAATATGCTGACACACACTTACCAAATAATAGTGACTGCGATCTCAACAAATCCCTCAACAAACTGTGGTTTTTGAAAAGATAACTCCTTTAGGGGCACCTGGGTGTCTCAGTTGGTTGAGCATTCAGCTTCAGCTTAAGTCATGATCTCAGGGTTTGTGATTTCGAGCCCCGCATTGGGCTTGCTGCTGTTAGCTCTGAGCCCACTTTGGATCCTCTGTAGCCCTGCCACCCCTTCCCCACTCATGCACACATGCTCTCTCTCTCAAAAATAAAAAAATATTTTAAAAAAGAAAACTCCTTTAGTTACCAGACGTGATACACATTTAACCAGGTGATGAAACCATTTTAGATTTCACTCTTTAGAAGGGAAGATTCTTCTTCAAGGTTAAACTACTGAGTGATGTCAATCTTCAGTTTTAGCTAGCCATTTTCTTTTTTTTAAATTTTTTTTTTCCAACGTTTTTATTTATTTTTGGGACAGAGAGAGACAGAGCATGAACGAGGGAGGGGCAGAGAGAGAGGGAGACACAGAATCGGAAACAGGCTCCAGGCTCCAAGCCATCAGCCCAGAGCCTGACGTGGGGCTCGAACTCACGGACTGCGAGATCGTGACCTGGCTGAAGTCGGACGCTTAACCGACTGCGCCACCCAGGCGCCCCTAGCTAGCCATTTTCTAACAGTGCATCAGTAGCTTTAAAAATCCAATGTGAAATGATACCTTAAGGCATTTCTCTCTGGATTGGAATGGTGAGGGCCTGATCTATTTTATTTCTTACAAAACATAACTTTTAATTAAAAGATTTCTGTATAGCGTAATGTATAGGTTAAATGTAAGTGTTGTGTATAGGTTAAATATTGGGAGAATGACTTTTGCTGAAAATGGTTTTTCCATTGTAATTTCTCTTCCTTTATTTAAGGATTCCTAGATGAGGTTATGAAGAAGTATGGCAGTTTGGTCCCACTCAGTGAAAAAGATGTCCTTGGAAGACTAAAAGATGTCTTTAATGAAGACTTTTCTAATAGGTTTGTCCATAATGCTTAATTTAAGCCCTTGAAAATAAAATTGTTGGCACATGTGACTTTTAAAAAAGAAGATACTTAGTAAATTTAGTGGAACTCGTGTTTCTTTCAAAATCTTTTTCAGAAAACCATTTATCAATAGAGAAATAACAAACTATCGGGCCAGGCATCAAAAATGCAACTTCCGCATCTTCTACAATAAGCACATGCTGGATATGGATGATCTGGCAACTCTGGATGGTCAGAATTGGCTGAATGACCAGGTTAGTGTATTGTAGGTTCTCAGTGCGGAAAAGTTGCAGAGGATGTTGGATAATAAAATATAATTAACCTTTGGGTTGGTCTCATAGTTATGTTTTGAATCAAGGATTCTTTACCCTTACTAAAGCTACTCATTCACCAACCCCAGCATCCAAAAGGTTTGATTACTGTTAACGGTGTCAGTGTTATTCATTCTGATGGGATGTTCTGAATTGTATAGGGTTAGTAAGCTGGTTTTATGTTGACTTTTTATAGGTCATTAATATGTATGGTGAGCTGATAATGGATGCAGTCCCAGACAAAGTAAGTGAAAGTTACTCTTCAGGAGAGAGAATTCTTGTGTATTAAAATGAGGTTTCTTTTTAACTTGATGTAATTATTTGATATTCCTTCGATTTTTTTTTTTTTAATATTCCTTCGATTTTTAAAGGTTTTGATTTTATCTTGATCAGGCGCTAACAGGTTGGGCATAGGTTCTAGACAATATTTGAGCATAAGAAAGTCAGATTGCCAGTGTTTTCCTACATGTTTATTTACTTTTGAGAGCAAGCGAGCATGAGCGGGAGAGGGACAGAAAGAGGAAACACAGAATCTGAAGTGGGCTTCAGGCTCTGAGCTGTTAGCACAGAGCCTGTCGTTGGGCTTGAACCCATGAACTGCAAGATCATGACCTGAGTGGAAGTCAGACACTCAACTGGACTGAGCCATCTAGGCGTGCCCCACCTTTTTTTTTTTTTAAGATTTAATTTAAGATTTAAGTAATCTCTGTATGAGTGGCTTGAATTCACAATCCAAGATCAAGAGTCACACACTCCACCAACTGAACCAGACAGGCACCCCAAGGAGGCTTTTTTAAGGTGTGAAAAAAGTTGGGGCACCTGGGTGGTTCAGTCAGTTGAGCATCCAACTCTGGCTCAGATCATAATCTCCCGGTTGGTGAGTTTTAGTCCTGCATCGGGCTCACTGCTGTCTTTGCAAAGCCCACTTCGGATCCTCTGGCCCCTTTCTCTCTGCCCCTCCCCCCATTCGTGCTTGCTCTCAAAAATAAAAAACAACTGAGTATATTTTAAGATCTTATTGGCTTTATTCAAATGATTCATGAATCAGGCAGCATCCCATCTAATAAGTAAAAAGGAGCTTTGAAGAGCTGTACAAAATGGAAGACTTATAAGGCAGAAGGGGGCAGGACAAGGGGGTTATTAGCAAGAGTAGATTGATTGCAGCAAAGTTACCTTACTTGAGGGGAAGACCAGGTCTAACAGGCAGGTTACCTAAGTAGTGCTGAGCAGGTAATTCTGTTAAGATTACAGTCCTGGGAGAGGCTGAAGTTGCAATTAGGTTAGGTATTTTTGGTTTGGTGACATGGGCTAAGCACAAATCAGCACTAAGTTAGACTCTATTTTGAGTCTGTTGTCTCTTTTTTAACAGTGAGGAGATGCACAAAGAGTGTATTTTTGCTTTAAGTTTTTCAATTTAACTTAAAGTCTTATTCTTTTTAAAGATGTAATAAAGTGATATTCATTGTCACTTTTTCTTGGATTAATCTTGGGTATTCTGTTCAAAAACAGACAAACCCTCCTTAAACTCTAAAATTCACATAGAGTTTTGTTACTATTAAAATTATTTTTTTAATTTAATGTGTTAATTTTTCTGAGTATTTAGATTGCCTGATGGGTAACTTTATATTTCAATATCTAAAATCTTTCCAAATACTTTTATAAATCTAGTAATTTAAACAGGTAAATAAATATAATGAGTCGGAGATTCCAACACTTTATGAATATAGACAAAATGTTTTACAACTTTCCACTTAAAATCGCAATTCTGTTGCATTTTAAATTGGAATCATGAGGTTAATCTGTTGGATTCTCGATTATGTGAAATTCTCTTAATCACCAGAAAGTTTAAACCTAAACACATATTATAGATGACTTTTAACATAAAGGTGTTAATTTTAAGGGTATAATTTACCTTTATTATTTCTACATTATATTTAATTCTGAACCTTCATTGGATTAAAAGGACACTTACAGTCCCCAGACCAGACCAACATTACCTAGGAACTTACCAGAGATGTAAAAGTTTGAACTCTAACCTACCCCTACTGAATCAGAAACTGGAGGTGGGGCCCAGCAATCTGCTTTCACAAGCTGTCCGGATTCTAATGCACACAGAGTTTGAGAATCACTTTTCTTAGAAATAGCTATTACGAGTTCTTTTTATTGATATCTTAAGCTGCAGAGATCTCAGAACAGTGTGCATTAGGATTTTTTGGAAGGTTTATCAAACCAAACTGTTGAGCTCCACGCTCAGTTTCTGCATTAGTAAGTGGTCTGGGGTAGGGCCTGAAAATTTGCATTTTAAGAAGTTCCTGGGGATGCTGATACTACTGATCTGGTGACCACATCCTGAGAACCTCAATACTGAGGGAACATTTTTTTCATCTCAAGTGAATCCATTACTGAGTGAACACGTTAAGACCACAATATGTTTACTAGCTCACATGAGCCAATCCTAATTTATAAGCCAGAAATTTGATGTCAGGACACCATGTTCCATATGACCAGGTTAATTATTTCTGTGCTAGAAATGATCATGTTAAGGCTTTTTAACAGTTATGAAAGCAGGAGTCTGCAAGTCCATATCCTTCAGATGGGGTTAGTTTTGTAATCCATATCCCTTGAGTTCAAGGTAATGTTACCTCATTCTTTCTTAGCCTCTTTCAGTTTTATCACCTGATTTGGAGAGATTTGTCAGGTTGCTTCTCTACTTGATTGGATTCAGGTAATCTATTTATTTACTGTCCCATTCCAGTTCTGACTATAGACCACAGTGTAAGGTTATTCTAAGAAAATTTGGAACAGAATCTTCTGTGAATCAGGTAATGTATTTTCTATAGAAGAAACTTTTCCTCCTTTTGGTCTGTCTTACATACAAGGGTTTTTAAATTTCCATGTTCTTTTGAAGTTAAATCTGGGTACAGCTTAATATAATCTGGGTGCTTATATTTGATGTCTCTTCTAGGTTCACTTCTTCAACAGCTTTTTTCATAGACAGCTGGTAACCAAAGGATATAATGGAGTAAAAAGATGGACTAAAAAGGTATTCTCTTTATTTCTTTTTTATTCTAAATGTGAAATGCAAATAAGCCACTTCGAGTGGAAGGATAACAACTTTAATGTCCATATGATACTGATTAGAAATAGACGCTTGAAAAAAACCACTCTTTTAATATAATTATTTCTTATTGTTTTTTACATCCTGTTGTTTGAAACACAAGACACTAATAAAACTCCAAGTCTGTCCAGTTTATTGGATTATGCTCTAAATGAAAGCACTGGGCTGGAAGTTAATGGTTCCAGCACTGCCATTAGCTTGCTGTGCAACTCGGACAAGACACTTTATTTGGGCTTCAGAATGCTTCATTTGGGCTTCATAAAACAAAATGATAAAATCAGCATAACCCTTAAAGCTCCTTGCAACCTTAATTTCTCTCTGGAGTCATTTACTAGGGCCAGAAACATTATTTTAAAAGCCCATTTATATTCTGTTTTTGATATTTTGACATAATTACTGAGTTTAGATTCCACAGTTACAGGTTTAGAGATAGTGTAGCATTTTGTCTTTTTATACTGGATAGGTTATAGAAAATTTAAGAGTAAGTCTTGTCTTGAGTAGTTGTGGATGGAAATAATTTTTTGCAAAGTAAAACACCTGACTGAACATGACTATTTAGGTAATATGTGCAAAGCATTATCAGTAATGCCAAGATAAACATGGCTGAAGGGTACAAATCCAGGGGAATAGATAGAATGAACTCAGGACTCAGACCTGGGTTCAGATCCTGCTGTAGCCACTTAACAAGTTGTAAGACCTTGGGCAGATGACTTAATTCCTTTAAGCTTCAGTTTCCTCATTTGTCAAATGGTAGTATCACAAGTATTTACCTTGCTGAGAGGATTAAATGAGATAATTTGTGTAAATCACTAAGCACAACAGTAAGAATCATTATATTATGATGGTAGAAACATGGGCAGCAGCTAGTGTAGCTGGAGTACAGAGAGCAAAGAAGAGAGTGGCATGAAGTGGACCTGATCTAGTGATGTAGGGCATTAAGGTTGAGATTTTGAATTTTACTCTAAATGTATAGGAATCTATTGAAGGGTTTTTGGTGACATCATCCAATTTGTAGTCTTTGCTCTAGCAGCACTGAAGAAGATGGATGAATGTGGGAGCAAAGCTGATGTGGGTAGAACAGGAGGCCACTGCAAAGTACCATTAGTGGTACTTTGGATTAGAATGGTAGCAGGATAGATGGGATATGTACATAAATATGAATATGATCTAGGAAGTAAAATCAACAGGACTTGGGTGACAGATTGGTTATGGGCATGAAGGAGAAGGAAATGTGAAAGATGACTTCCAAGTACAGTATATGATGATCTTTTCCTCGTCTACATAACTCTTCTTGGTTAAGTAGCATCCCACTATATGGGTATATTTTTTAAATTGACCAGTCCCCTAATAGTTATCCTTAATTTTTCTTGGATAAACACCAATACAGCCTATCCAGTGGTACAAGCCACATACAGGCATACCTTCTTTTATTGTGCTTCACTTTATTGTGCTTCACAGATACTGCGCTTTTTACAAATTGATTTGTGGCAATCCTGCATCAAGTAAGTCTATTGGCGCCGTGTTTCCAACAGCATTTGCTCACGTTGTGTCTTTGTGTCACATTTTGGTAATTCTTGTAGTTATTTCAAACTTTATTATTATTATATTTTTTATAGTGATCAGTGATCCTTGATGTTAGTATAGCCATTGTTCTGGGGTGCCATGAACTGTACCCATAGAAGATGGCAAACTTAATGTTATGTATGTTCTGACTGCTCCCCCCACCAACTGTTCCCGTCTCTCTCCCTTTGGGCCTCTCTATTCCCTAGATACACAGCAATACTGAAGTTAGGCCAGTAACACCACAGTGTGTTCAAGTGAAAGGAAGAGTCCTATGCCTCTCACTTTAAATCAAAAGCTAGAAATTATCAAGTTTAGTGAGGAAGGCATACTGAAAGCTGAGATTGGCTGGAAGCTAGGCCTCCTGTGCCAGACAAGTTGTGAACACAGAAGAAAAGTTCTTGAAGGCTACTCCAATGAACACGTGAATGACAAAGTGAAAACAGCCTTATTGCTGATATGGCAAAGGTTTTAGTAGTCTGTATAGAAGATCAAACCAGACAAAACAGTCCCTTACACCAAAGCCTAATCTAGTGCAAGACCCTGACTGTCTTCAGTTCTGTGAATGCTGAGAGAGATGAGAAAACTGAAAGAAGAAAAATTTGAAGCTAGCGGAGGTTGGATCATGAGGTTTAAAGAAAGAAGCCGTCTCCATAGCATAAAAGTGCAAGGTGAAGCAGCAGCAGGTGCTGGTGTAGAAGCTGCAGCAAGTTATTTGGAAGATCTGGCCCAGATAATTCATAAAGGTGATGACACTAAGCAACAGATTTTCAGTGTAGATGAAACAGACTTCTATTGGCAGAAGATGCCATCTAGGACCTTAATAGCTAGAGAAGAAAAAGTCAATACTTGGCTTCAAAGGACAGGCTGACTCTCTTGTTAGGTAGGGGCTTATGTGGCTGGTGACTTGAAGTTGAAGCCAGTGCTCATTTACCATTCTGAAAATCCTAAGGCCCTTAAGAATTATGTTAAACCTACTCTGCCTGGGCTCTGTAAATGGAACCACAAAGCCTGGACGACAGCACATCTGTTCACAACATGATTTACTGATTATTTTAAGCCCACTGTTGAGACCTACTACTCAGAAAGATTCCTTTCAAAATAAGACCTGTCATTGACAATGCACCTGGTTACCCTAAGAGCCCTGATGGAGATGTCCAACGAGATTAATATTTTTATGCCTGCATAACCTCTGTTCTGCAGCCCATAGACCAAGGAGTAATTTCAACTTTCAAGTCAGATTATTTAAGAAATACTTTTCATAAGGCTATAGCTGCCATAGATGGTGTGTGATTCCTCTGATGTATCTGGGCAAAGTAAACTGAAAATCTTCTGGAAAGGATTCACCATTCTAGGTGCCCCATTAAGAACATTTATGATTCATGGGAAGAGGTCAAAATATCAAAATTAACAGGAGTTTAGATGAAGTGGATTCCAACTATCATGGATGACTTTGAGGGTTCAAGACTTTAGTGGAAGAAGTAAATGCAGATGTGGGGGAAATAGCAAGAGAACTAGAATTGGAGCCTGAAGATGGGACTGAATTGCTGCAACCTCTTGATAAAACTTGAATAGATAAGGAGTTGCTTCTTACAGATGAGCAAAGAAAGTGGTTTCTTGAGATGGAATCTGCTCTTAGTAAAGATGCTGTGTGAATTGTTATGGCAACAGAGGATTTAGAATATTATATACATTTAGTTGATAAAGCAGCAACAGGGTTTGAGAAAATGTACACCAATTGTGAAAGAAGTTCTGTGGGTAAAATGCTATCAAACAGCATCACATGCTACAGAGGAATTGTTCGTGAAAGGAAGATTCTATCAGTACTGTAAACTTCATGTTATCCAATTTAAGAAATTACCACAGCCACCCAACCTTCAGTACACTACCATCCCGATCAGTCAGGAGCCATCAACATTTAGGCAAGACCCTCCACCACCAAAAAGATTACAACTCACTAAAAGTGAGTCAGCATTGTTGGTGGTTAGCACTTTTAATAACAAAAAGTATTTTTTATTTAAGGTATGTATATTTTTTGTAGACATAATGCTGCACACTTAATAGGCTACAGTTTGTGTAAACAACTTTTATATGCACTGGGAAACCAAAAAAACTCCTTTGACTCATTTTATTGCAGTGGTCTGGTACTGAACCCACAATATTTCCGAGGTATGCCTGTATATGCTATATATAAGAAACATAAAAGAAAATGAACAAGAAAGGTTGAAAATAAAGTGACAGTTAAAAAGGGTCTAGGCAAATGTAAACCAAAAGAAAGGAGTGGTAAATAAAAAGAAGGAATGGCAGTATGAGGAGCAGATGAGGTAGAATTTAAGGTAGAAAGTAAACTGTGTGATACAATTTCAATATATAGGAGGTGCCTGGGTGGCTCAGTCGGTTGAGTGTCCGACTCTTGATTTTCGTTCAGGTCATGATCTCAGGGTTCCATGGACTCAAGCCCTGCATCGGGTTCCACGCTGATGGTGCGAAGCCTGCTTGGGATTCTCTCTCTGCCTCTCTCTCAAAATAAATAAATAACCCCCCCCCCCCCAAAAAAAAGAAGAAAGCTAATGGCCATTAAATGCCTTGATCATTAAAGAAAAAATTAAAAACAGAATTTAGTGTTCACTAAATTAGATTACATCAAGATAGATTACAGAATGACCAAGGATTTGAATGCAACAAAAGTAAATAAAACAATGGAAATACTAAGAAAACTCCATGAAAGAACTGGTCCATAGGGTAACTGAGTCCATTCTGTGCACATTCTGTGCACAACTTAAAAGTTTATAAAAGAAAAGTGAATTCAGTTACATAAAAATAACTCTGCATTTAAAATAGCGATGTAAAAAGACAAATAGTAAACTAGGGAAAATATTTGCCATTAATGTCACAGAACTGATTTTCTTAATATATAAAGGGTTTATACAAATTGATAAGAAAAAGACTACCAACTCAGCAGAAAAATGGGTGGGTGATATGAATGAAAAGGTTTGTAGTAAAGAAAGGTGTTCTGGAAATAAACTCTTTGTCAGGTCTATGTTTTGTGATTGTTTTCTGTCTATAGCTTTTTTACTTATTTTCTTAACCATGTGTTTTGGTAAAGATTTTTAATTTTGATGATTTCTCCATATGGATATCCAGTTCTTCCAATGTCATTTGCTTGAAAAGACTTCTCTTTCCTAGTTTAATTGCTTTGGTACCATTGTAGAAAATCAGCTGACCACATATGTATGGGTCGGTTTCTGCACTTTGTGTTCTTATCCATTGATCTCTGTTATTATGCCAATACCACACTGTCTTGATCACTGTACCTTTAGAGTATATCTTGATATATAGTGTAAGTTGGCCAGCTTTATCCTTTTTCCAGAATGTTTTGGGAATTCCAGGTCGTTTGCATTTTCATTTTCATATAAATTTTAGAATCAGCTTGTCAGTTTTTTTTTTTTTTTTTAAACTTGCGGGATTATTTAGTTTGGGGAGAATAAACATCTTAACAATATTAAATCTTCCATTTCCATGTACATGGTACATGTTCCCTTTATTTGGGGTCTTTAATTTTTCTCAGCAATATTTTCTAATTCTTAGTGTAGAGGTCTTGCACATATTTTAAAAAAATGTAACCCTGGGCGCCTGGGTGGCTGTTGTTAAGCATCTGACTTTGGCACAGTCACAGTCTCATGGTTCATGAGTTTAAGTCCCACATTGGGTGAGCTCGAGCCCTACTTCTTTCTTTCTCTTTCCCCCTCCCCCTAGATCACTTGCACCCTCTTTATCTCGAAAACAAAACAAAACATGAAGCGCCTGGTTGGCTCAGTTGGTTGAGTGTCAGACTTCAGGTCAGGTCATGATCTCACGGCTTGTGAGTTCAAAGCCCCATGTCAGGCTCTGTGCTAACAGCTCAGAGCCTGGAGCCTGCTTCTGATTGTGTGTCTCCCTCGCTTTCTGCCCCTCCCCCACTCACGTCCTCCTGTCTCTCTCAAAAATAAACATTAAAAAAAAATTATAAAACAAAACATAGCCCTATTTCATATTTCCAAAACTGCTATAAACAGAATTTTTTAAATGCTGTCTTCCAATTGTTTCCTGTTAGCAATAGAAATACAACTTATTTCTGTGAATTGACCTTGTATCCTGTGACCTTGCCAGACTCATTGGTTGTAGGAACTTTTTTGTAGATTGTGAGATTTTCATAGACAATCATGTCTCTAAGTAGTGAGTGTTTTAATTTTCCCTTCCAATTTGTATGCCATTTTTTTTCTTGTCTTATTGCACTGGCTGGGACTTCTATGAGAGGGGACATCTTTGCCTCGTTCTCAGTCTTTGGAGAAAAGCAGTCTTTCACTACTGTTTGTGTTGACAGTTGTAGGGTTTTTTGTAGATACTCTTTTATCAGGTTAAAGAAGTTTTGGTCCTATTCCTAGTTTATGTGACAGTTTTTAACCATAAATGGATGTTGAGTTTTATCAAATACTTTTCCTGCATCTAAGGACATGATCCTATAGTTTCTCATCTTTAGTCCTTAAATGGGTTCCCAGATGGGAGGAACAGCACCTAATCTGGAGACATAACAGTCTCAGGGCCACAGGCTGGCTCTTGAAGCTTCAGCTTGGTCATGACATAAATTCACTTCTATTTACAGAGCACTAGTTAAAGCAAATCACATGACAGGACTACTTTCTTCACCTGGGAGGGACAGTGAAGCCACATGACATCAGGCAGTTCTCTATAATCCTTTTTATAGGAAGGGCAACAAATAATTGGGTCAATAATAATACAGTCTACCACACATATATATCTTAATTATATATATAAAGTTATGTATGACAGAGATAATGTATTAAAAAGAAAAATCTGGAAAGATATACACTGAAGTGTACTTCTTATCTGTATTTTCTAATTTTTATTTAAAAATTGTTTTCATAGGGGCACCCAGGTAGCTCAGTCGGTTGAGTGTCCAACTCTTGACTTCGACTTGTGTTGTGATTCCAGGGATGTGGAATTGAGCCCTGTGTTGGGCTCCACACCGAGCACAGAGAATGCTTAAGATTCTCTTTCTCCCCCCACCCCCTCCATGTTTATAGCAGCACTATCAACAATAGCCAAAGTATGGAAAGAGCCCAAATGTCCATCAGTGGGTGAATGGATAAAGAAAATGTGGTTTATATACATAATGGAGTATTACTCGGCAATCAAAAAGAATGAAATCTTGCCATTTGCAACTATGTGGATAGAATTGGAGGGTATTATGCTAAGTGAAATTAGAGAAAGATAAAAATCATAGGACTTCACTCGTATGAGGACTTTAAGAGACAAAACAGATGAACATAAGGGAAGGGAAACAAAAATAATGTAAAAACAGGGAGGGGGACAAGAGACTCATAAACATGGAGAACACACTGAGGGTTACTGGAGGGGTTGTGGGAGGGGGATGGGCTAAATGGGTAAGGGGCATTAAGGAATCTACTCCTGAAATCATTGTTTCACTATATGCTAACTAATTTGGACGTAAATTTTTAAAAATAAATAAAATAAAAAAATCTTTACTAACAAGAAAATTCTCTTTCTCCCTCTGCCCCTCTCCCCTGCTCACACACTTTCTCTCTCTAAAATAAACTAAAAAGACAAAATTGTTTTTATAATTAGGAGAAAGCTTTTTTAAAAATGTTTATTTTTTCAAGAGACAGAGCATGAGCGGGGTAGGGGCAGAGAGAGAAAGAAACACAGAATCTGAAGTAGGCTCCAGGCTCTGAGCTGTCAGCACAGAGCCCGATGAAGGGCTCAAACTCCTGAACCATTAGATCATGCGAAGTCAGACACTTAACTGAGCCACCCAGGCACCCCAGAAAGAGTTTCTTTTTAAGAAGAATGTAAATTTGGCCTCATTTAATACTGTGTTTAGATGTGATTCCTTGTTTTAGATACTCAGGATTTGTGCATTGGAAAGGACCAACTGTCTTTCATGTTTTCTTCTGTTCACCTCACCTGCCAGGTTTATGGATGCAGAAAATGGAAAAGTAGAGGTGCTAAAGTGCTTTGCTCCAAGATCATGTCGACTAGTAGAAGATTCATTTAGAGCAGGACATTATCTGAATACCAGAAAGCAAGGAAGGCTTGAGAAATAGCTTCTAAGAATCTGATGTACTTTAAAATAGCCTTGTGACTGTTTTAACCTAAGGAATCCCTAAAAACTCTCAAAAAAAAAAAAAAAAACCTGAAAAAAAATTCATTCACAACTTTTACAGATGTTTATTGAGCACCTACTACTTTATCATTCATTCCACAACTGG
This sequence comes from Felis catus, assembly GCF_018350175.1. Taxonomy (NCBI): domain Eukaryota; kingdom Metazoa; phylum Chordata; class Mammalia; order Carnivora; family Felidae; genus Felis; species Felis catus. The sequence goes on from NC_058376.1 coordinate 72,402,989, forward strand.
GATTTTGAGTGGAATAGTAAATATTTCTAGATTGTAAAGGATGTGTAAAGAATTATCAAGGATATTTTTCTCAATTTTACCATCTGGGAAACCTGAGGTAGTGATAATGGTAATAGTTAAGATTCACTGGCTACATAGAATATGTGAAAGCAGTTTTCTGCATCTTATATGTATTATCTCTCTCAATAATTTCCTAAGGTAGGGGCTGTTGTCTGTAGTTTATAGTTGAGGAAATCAAGTCACAAAGAAGCTATGAAAATGACCAAAGTCACCTGGCCAGTAAGTGGAAGAGGTTCTCTTTGAACTTCACCAGACTTCCTTCAGAGCCCATGATCTTAACTAGGACACTGAGTTTATAAAAAGAAGGCTTATGGTGCCTGCGCTGTTTTATAATATGATGATTCCTTCCTACATAAGAATTGAGTCAAGGTCAAATATGTACACAAAAGCATAAAAAAATAAGAGGCTAAGTCACATTAAGCATTTGCAAAGCACAGGTGTAGCAGGTTTGAATGTGAAATGGTGCTTTCTGGATCTTCAGTTTTCTTATTGTGTATTATAGCTTAGTAGTTACAAGCATGGGCTTTAGATTCAGACCTGGGTTCAGATTTTGGCTTCACCACTTCCTGCTTTTATGACCTCAAACAGGTCAAAGGTCAGTAAATGGAAGCGGTTTCTGCTGTTGTTTTGGATAGTCTGTGGTGATGGCCGCATTTCTTTTTCTTTTTTAATCAGGTGGATTTGTTTAAAAAGAGTCTTCTGTTGATTCCTATTCACCTGGAAGTCCACTGGTCTCTCATTACCGTGACACTCTCTAATCGAATTATTTCATTTTATGATTCCCAAGGCATTCATTTTAAGTTTTGTGTAGAGGTAAGTTAATATACTGCCTATATTTTTTCATTTATCTTGTGATCAAATAGAACAGAAGTCAGTTATCATAGGGGATCAATTTCTGTCATGAAAACCCTCTAAAATGTTGGCAGAGAAAAAGAACTACAAGAGGAATCCCCAGGTTGGGAGAGGTAGCTGTCTGTGATATGGATCCCACTCTGAGAAACAAGTCTAATTTGGATTTTGTCACATATTTTCCTGCCTCCCTATAAAGCTGCATTTTGAATGGATACAAATCATTTTCCTTGGTTTCTCTTAGGGCTAAAATTGGCTTGTATCTTCAAAATAACTTATGTAGAATGAGTTATAATCAAGAGAATCAGCCAGCAAAATAGGAGAGCTCAACTAATGACAGTTCAACAACATGGTGAGATGCAAGAAAAATCCATAGGTTTCCTGATTTTCTTTCAGTAGCAAGGACCAGTTAAATTTAACTGAAAAAAGAAAGATTCCATTTTCAAAAGCAAACAAAGATATAAACTGACCAGGAGTATATACTCCAGCAAAAATTGTGGAAGTTCTTTAAGAGTAGAGCTCTATATTTAAAGGAAATCTGAGCAGATGGAAAGATAGGTAGGCTCAGTATTGGAAAGAGATCAATTATTCTCAAACTAATAATATATACCAATTTGCCCCCAATTTCTCAAGAGGATTTTGAATGAAAACTGATAAGCTCATCCTAGAATTCATAGTGCAGAGTTTATTGCATGAACATTGAAGGAAGGAATACCAGAGGCCAAACCATAGTTTTAATAATTAAAGTTTTAATAATTAAAACTTAGGAATAGACCAGTAGATTGGTGGTACAGCACAGAGAATCTAGGAATAACTGCTGTATATGAGGGAACCTGGTATATGATAAAGTTGGGGAAAGACAGGCTATTCAATATATGCCATTGTGAAAAGTAGCTGTCTATTTGGATCCACATACAGATCCTTCATACTATTTATAAGAGCAAATTCCATGTAAAATAATGACCTAAATATAAAATGCAAAACTATAAAAGTTAGAATAAAATATAGAAAATGCTATGTTTTAGATTCAGGAAGGACTTCTTATACAGAGCCATAAAAGCAAAACACCTAAAGGAACAGATTGATAAATTGGACCATACCATAATTTAAAACTTCTGCATGTCCTAAAATTCAAAGAGAAGGGAAAGACCTGGAGAAAATATTTGTGACATATAATAATCACTACCCAGAAAATATAAAGAACTCCTAAAAATTAATAAAAGGATTTAAGAGGAATGGATAAAGATTATTCCAGTAAGTAATTTTTAGGAAAAATGCAAATAGCCTTGAAACATGTGGAGAGATGCTTAGTCTTATCAGAAATACAGGAAATGCAAATGAAAACTACATCAGGGCTTCATTTTTTGCCCATTAGGCAAGTTTGATGGTATTCAGGTGTTCATTAGGTGTAAGGAAACCAGCTTTCATTTTTTCTGGTGGAGTATATGAATTAATATAGCTAGCCACTTAGGGGAGTTGAAATCCTGATCAGTTCTAAGTGCCTTATAAATTTATAAAAGATGTTTGTGTATCCTAGGGATTCCTGGCTGGCTCAGTCCTTGGAGTACACTCTTTATCTCAGGGTTGTGTGAGTTCAAGCCCCATGTTGGGCATGAAGCCTACTTAAAAGAAAGAAAATATATATCCTATTGAATACCAGTTCTATTTCTTGGTACATAAAAATGCTTGTGTACGTATGTGCACAGTGATAGGGCATGCACCAGAATGTTGACTGCAGCAGCATTACTGATAGTAAAAACAAAACAAAACAACAAAAAAAACCCACCTAAATTTAGCTCTACCAACAGAATAGTTAAGTACACTATAGTACATTCATACTATTAAACTGGCCATAGATCATAGATCTAGATCATAGATCATAGAATATAGATCTCCATGTTCTAAATAACATGGAAAGATCTCCAAGACCTATTGGGTTTTAAATAGCCAGTTGCAGAGTGATAGAGTATATGTTTATGGGAAGAAAATACATATGTGCATGTATGTATGTATATATGTGTGTGTGGTAGTATGTGCATAAACACAGTTGTATACATGTACATACATACTAATATTCCACCTTCAGTGTGGTTGGTTTAATTCCTGTTACCTCTGACTTCACCTTTAGAAGTGATGCACAGAAGTAGAGGGCATAAGGGAATATTTGAAACTCTGATAGGCTTCATCTTGGTAGAAGCTTCAGCAGTGGACTCGACTGTATTTAGTATCCAGAATGGGTTTCAGTAGAACTTTCTAGAAACTGCAAGATACCTTTATCTGCAGCCCTCAAAATAGAGTATATCTAAGGCTGGAATGTTTTTCATTTAGTTTCAATTATTGATTTTTGCCATGGGTTCCTTCTTTGTATTGAACATTGGCAGTAGTCAGGTCTTTTTTTTTTGTCTTCCCAATATTTAAATGTCAAATTCAGCAAGTTGGCTGCTGGAAAAGGCTGACCATCTTACAAAAACTTCTAATTAAAACATACAGTGGTATCCACAGCCTAAATGCATACCTGAGTATAGAAGGCCTGAGTCCTTCTTAACACTATGAAATGAAAGGTCAGAAATAAAGTTCCACCTTTTAAACTCTTGAGTGCAGACTTTGCCCAGTGGTGGGGCCACAGCCTCCTCCTCCTTTGCTTCTATCTGCTGTGAGCAGGTTCCATTTTTCACCAACTGATGGAACACAGCATCTGTGTTGTGGTTTCTTTTTAACCAGAATATAAGAAAGTATTTGCTGACTGAAGCCAGAGAAAAAAATAGACCTGAATTTCTTCAGGGTTGGCAGACTGCTGTTACAAAGGTAAGTATGTGATAAAAATGAAAACCCAGGCATGTCAAGGGGATGGAATTATCCTTAGGGGTGGGTGTCTTTAAAAGCATTTGAAGACTGGTGATGGAGACACCAGTAAGAGTCTGGAGGCTGCAGGGAGGCAGCTTAGAATAAACCTGTGTAGTATTGATCATCTAGCTACTTAGTTTCCCAGTGCTTCTGGAGAAAAATTTAGTCATTTCATCAATGGGGCAGCTGCTAACGATATGGTTGTTATATTGGAAAAAAGGGAAAGGAAAACAGAACTTTTTCTTTTAATGGCACCTGCCTGTTACTTCCAGATGACCCACATAGACCCACAGAAATGCTGAAGTGACTATTTGGATCCACTAAGGGAGCAAGTGCACTGGGCTTCTTACCAGGCATCTGGGGAAGACAGTGGCTTGAAGGTTTCAGTATGAAAGCAGCACTATGTTTGTCCTATATGCACTCGTGCTGTCTATGGGGCAGAGTGCTCAGGCAGGTCTTCTCATCACTGTTACAGATACCAGCATCTTACATTTTATGGTCACTGCCTTATTGTTTTCAGAGTGTTTTTGCATGTGTGATCTCATTTGATCCTTACAGCCTATGAGGTAGGCAGGTCATTTAGGGATGGGCATCCTCTTTATTTTATAGATGAGCAAACTGAAGCCTAGGTATCACCTAGGCCATCGGAACTACTGATAGAGTTGGGTCCTTGAACTTAGGTCTGGATCAGTGAGCACAATCTTAAAGAGGCAGAGTCTTGGGGTGCCTGGGTGGCTCAGTCGGTTAAGCGTCCGACTCTTGGTTGAAGCTGAGGTCATGATCTCAGTTTCGTGAGTTCAGGCCCCATGTTGGGCTCTGAGCTGGCAGCTGGAAGCCTGCTTGAGATGTTCTTTCTCCCTGTCTCTGCCCTTCCCCCACTTGCACTGTGTCTGTCTCTCTCAAAACAAACCTATTAAAAAAAAAAGGCAGAGTCTTGAAACAAACTTTAAGCCAAACCCAAGGGAACCAGATTTATTTGTTCATCCTTGAACTACACCAAATGCTAAGGTTTAAACCTAGGCTTAAGTTTTCTTTTAATAACTTAGTCTTTTAGTTGAAACCGGAATTGAACTTGTAAATTTTGAAAATTACCCAACTAGAATATCTAGGTATTCCAAATTTAGTCAACATCCTTCACATTTCCCCTTTAGGCAGAATACATAATCAGTTCTTTGGGAAACATACTGCTCTTTTTTATTTTTTAAATAATTTAAATGTTTGTTTTTAAGAGAGCATGCAAGAAGGAGAGGAGCAGAGAAGGGGGGACAGAGGATACGAAGCGGGCTCTGCACTGACAGCAGAGAGCCTGATGTGAGACTTGAACTCACAGACCGTGAGATCATGATCTGAGCCAAAATTACTTAGCCGACTGACCCATCCAGGCACCCCAACATACTGCTTATCTTTATTTCTTTCAAAGAGTGACAGATGAAACGTGAAGACTACTAAGCAGGATTTTTAGTACATACTCAGTCCAGGCGTATGCTTTCTGATCCACAATTCCATTTTGATTCCATTGTCAGTAATCTGATAGTAAAACTATCCAAATCAAGTTTTAAAACAGGGTTTTGATTTTCTATTTCTCATATTTAGGTGAAGGTTCTATACATTTGGTTGCTAGCTCTTTTGATGCCTCTGTAAAATCACACACTTTAAACACCAGAGATATATACTAGTACACCAGCTGTCCTGGACAGACAATTTTCTTTTACTTATTTTTCCATAAAAACAAATTTTCCTATCTGAAGATGAGTACTTGGTCTTATTTTAATGATCATTTTGTTTTTCTCTTTAGTGTATTCCACAACAGAAAAATGACAGTGACTGTGGAGTCTTTGTGCTCCAGGTAAAGAAATCTGTTTATCCAGAATTTGGAATGTGTGAATTAAATTTGTTGGGTTTAGAAAGGAGAGATGGGAGCCCCTGTTGTTATGTACCTGGCATTAGGCACAGGTACCCGAATATCTCCTCGCCTGGTGTACATGTCTTATCAGAGGTTAGGCACACTAGAGACTGGTCTGAATCTGTCTGTATCGTAGACCCTTGGCATTTGCAGAATTAACTACTTTTTTTTTTTTTAACCTTTGGCAAGTGGTCTTTAACCACAGAACAAAATTAATTACATTTTAAATAAGGGCCACATTCAAAAACTGCTTTCTCATGCTGTGGGTTCCCTTAGTGGTCTAAAAGGATTAATGAAAATTTTGTCATACATTACATTTATGAAGAAATTGTGTATAACCCATGAATTTATAGAGATTTGCAAAGATCATGGAAGATGAGCTCATTCCTTTGACTCGTCAATGTCTGGGGTTTGTAAACAAACCGAAGTTCTCACTTAAAAGACCACTTTAGGTGGAGTGGCAGTCTCAGCTCAGCAGGTAGCACCTTGGAAAGAGTTGGAGCCTCTCCATCAATTTCTGCTTCTCACAGTATTGTTTGGGGGAGAGAGGGGAGACCCCAAACCATATACTTACCTGGAAAGTTGTTTGGAGGCAAATGTTTCAAAACAATGTTTTTACAACGAGTTTAAACTTTAAAATGCCACCTTAGGCCCCATTCTGTTAGGTCTGCATCAAAGCTCCATATGCCATTTAAGTGTTTCTGGGACCTTTGCAGTACTGCAAGTGCCTCGCCTTAGAGCAGCCTTTCCAGTTTTCCCAAGAGGACATGCCCCGAGTGCGGAAGAGGATTTATAAGGAGCTGTGTGAGTGCCGGCTCATGGACTGAAACTCAGCAGGACTCTGGAAGGTCTGACCAAGTTGAAGCAGATGGTTTGTTACTTGAATCTCCAAACACTTATTTGAATTTTTACAGATATTTCAGATCAGTGGTGTTGGGCCACTATTGTTACCTCAAATTTGTTTTTTGCCCTATTCATTTCTCTAGCTACCGTGTACTATTTTTTAATGTTCAGTTTGGTTTCATTTTTAATTTTATGGATTCCGTGTGTTTCCCCCATATTTAATATTTATTATCCAAACGCATGCATATAGACAGAGCATGCAGTGCAGAGTATTAAAAAAAAAAAAAAAAAAGCCTAGTAGATTTGGTGCAGCTTTTGAAATTTACTTAGACGTGAACTGAATACAGGTTTAAAATTTAATCCCAGAACCTAAAAGTGCAGGATGTTTTTGATACAACATAACTTTGAGAAGGATCGTTGTTCCCTGGGGTGTAAAGGGTAGCTAGGAGTGGTGGTTTTGACAAAGCCAGTCCTGTTTTACCTGCTGCACCTTTCATGGACTTCCTTCTCCAAATGAGTCTTGCAGAGTGAATTGCATTCCTTTTGAAAGGGTGAGAAGTGGCCAAAACCTGACTGGTGTGTTCTGTTTATACAAGCACACTTATAAGTGCAGTGCCTACTTTGGGAGGAGTTGATTAAAGACAACAGCTTTTGGGGGTGGGGGGGTCCAGTTATTTTAACACATGAGAAAATTTCAATCTTGGCTTTAAGAATTACAACAAATGCCTAAATCTTATAAAGGCTTTTGCTGGAACACTGAATTCTCTGGATTTATTAAAAAACATTAATATCCATCAAACTAGTAGTCAACCACATGAGAATTCAGCCTTTCCAAGAGTAATTTACAAGTTGTCACTACCCTTGTGTTGTCTAAGATGTGGCAAATACCTATTTCAATGGTGTTTAAATATTAATCTTCAGAACTAAAGACTGACCAGGTCTTTTGCAGATGGGTGGGGAGAAGAGGAAAAGTAGTAAGACTTGCTTGCACAGGAGCACAGCAGATGTTACTAGACTTTTTTTGCTCCTACCTCTTTAGTGATCTCAGCAGCATGCGGGGCTCCCTCAGTTGGCCTCTTGTTGACCAACCCTGAGACTCCAGAGCTGGAGTCCTTTTTTCACTTCTATCAACCTCGTCTTCTGGGGAAAAGCAGAAGCGACCCTGTCCTAATACTTCGCTGCATTAGGATTAAAGTAATGGATCTTGCATCTTTATTCTAGCCTTTTGTGATATTTGAAAAGAAAGGAAATGAGGAAAGATGCATGTTAAACTACTCAATTACCTTTTCTGAACTGGGGCAGAAAAAACAACAGAGGTGTAGGTAAGCATCTCAGAAGCTTACACCAAATACCAAGTAAATGACAGAAGATACTTGGATTTATGCCTGGTTAGGTGTGGGGTGTTGGAAATAAAAAGCTAAAACGTGCAGTTAAACTTGGCCATGAGGTAAGGTTTCCAGCAGTTGAAGGTAGAGTCAGAACATGTTTACACGCAGGGTTCCCATCCCCTGACATTCCAAGCACCAACACCAGTGTTTACATTGTAAAGAGCCCCAGCATTCTCCACACTCCTCTAGACTTCGTGTAAAACCAGGTCAGTATTTCTTACTGTGCTTCAGGTCGCTAAAAGGACTGAGATCAGAGGCACTTTATGCTGCTACAGTTAGGCTTGTGTTGTCAGCATTTGCAAAGATGACAATTTAAAGTGAGGAAGAGATCCTGAGGTTTTCTGACATTAGCTAATTATGCAAACATGAGATTTTTTCAAATCTGCATGTAAGACATTTGCCTAATGGGAGAAGGGGGCAGTTATGCAGTGGCCAGTAACTAGGCTGTGGATTCACAGTGTTTTATACTTTAGAGCTCCATCTCACCTCCTCACTGACAACCAGGCACGTAGAAGAGGCAGAACTGTGTTCTGAATCTTTAATGCTCAGAAGTGGAGTTGCCGTTTTCCTCCAGTCTGAGAAACGGTCACCTCCTCGGCGCGGAGGCAAGCAGGGGTGCTCAAGAGGTAACTACAGTAAGCTGCCCAAGTCCCGCTTCCCTTTCACTTCCAGCTTCATAGGGCACCTTGAGGTGTACTATCAAGCTTGCTTTTGCCTAAATGTCAGATGTTTTAAGTATGGTTCAAAATGTTCCTCTATTCATGAAACTCGGTTTTAGCATACAGAGTTGCTTTTCCCCCTTGTGATTAGGTGTAAACCTCTATTAGCCCAAACCCTACATCAGAGGGGCCTCTGTCCTGATGTTTGCAATAATTGCTTCTTTGCAACAAAGACATTTTTTAAATATAGTCTGGGCTGCTGGTGGAAGAGACAGGCATTGTTTTATTGTCACTAGCTTGGCACTGAATTGTTTGGGTGCCCACAAAGTGGGCAGACCTTATGCTTTTGAGGTTGAGTGCAGGCCTTGTACAAACTAAAAGCTGCTTATGATGTGCCTTCAAGCTGCCCGGTCCATCAGCAAATTACTAGTCTGTTGTTTATTTCCAGTGATTTGTCCTTATGTTAAATCTGTAGCCATGAATGTGGATTTAATTCAACTTTTAGTTCTCTTAAGAAGGGAACCTCTTAAGGAAGGGAAAGGAAGCAGTTGCTGCCAATTATCCCCACTTTCTGGCTTTGCATTATATTTTCTACTTCTGAGTGACACTGTCATCTTGGGAGTCACGGTTGGAACAAAACAACAGCCCTGACTAGTGGAAGAGCTGCCCTTTTTCTTTGCAGTTGTGTTCACTGCTTCCCCGGGGGAGAAGGGCTGACTGGGAGAGCTCTGGGTGGATCAGACCCTTCACATGAGAAAAAGTATGTTAATAATAAATAGTGTGAATTGAATATACTGACTACCTGCTCTGTTTAATTATGTTAAGAAACCAAACTAATCAACAGTTGTAAAGCACCTACTTCTATTATGTGCGAGGCTCTGCCTCCTGGCCTATAGATAATTAAGACCTAGGGAATATACCGTCAGAGAAATGCAAATTGTATTTGGGTGTTACAAAAACAGGCCTAGATAAGCTGTTCACTTAAATGGTACCTTTGGACAGAAAAAGAATTTATTTAAAGATTGTGATCATGTAAAATTACTCAAACCTTCTAGCAAAAATATTTTTTTGAAAAATAAACTAAATGCCTTTATAAATGTGTGTTCTCTTGTACTGAATAACATGTACTGTTTGGGAGAGTGACGCTCTTGTCACGACAAAGCTCATTTATGAACAGTGACCAGTGTAAGCTCTAAGCAGCTGACCCAACAGTGTCCAACAGAATTTTCTGCAGTGATGGCAATGTTCATATTTGCATGCACTACAACAGCCACTACCCCCATGTGACTCATGAGCTCGCTATTAGACATGTAAATTCTGCACATTACTCAAATATTCCAGAGGAAGAGTTCCAATGTCTCTCTTTATAGGTGATGGGCAGAGATGATAACTTGGTTCAACAATTCAAAAAGGAACCACTGTCTGTGGAAATCTGAGTTACATTTTACTACAACATTATAAAATACGTTAATTCAAAGTACAGCGTAAAAGAAATATTTCAAATGAAGAGTGTTATGTCTTCATTAAACATCTGCAAATTATGCACTTACAGCTAGTCATAGCTCTTAATCCAAGTAATCAACTTGAACTTAACGAGAGAACCTATACTTTAATGTGAAAGATGTTCCTATTAAGGTACTTCATCTCCAACTCTCACAAACCTTAGAAGTCAGGAGATACTTTGTTGATAGATGAGAAAATTTCACTTATATGTCAGGGAAAATTATATTAGACTAACAGTTACATTAGAGAAATCAACTTATGCCTTATGAATACAAAATAAATTTTGTAGACTCCCTTCTCTAAAGAAACCATCAGCTCCCTGTCCAGGCTCTGACACTCCGTAAGCACAATTAAGGAAAAAACAAGACAGACTTCAGTATGAGAATTAGCCAAAACACATTTCCTGAGGGAAGTAATTCTGATTGTTCTTGTTATATGTTCTCTTGATCTTCAAGCCCTTTTTAAACCCAGTCCATTCCTAACATCATTCTGAAAACAAATCAGTCTGATGCATAAACCCTTCTGTAGCTCTAAGTAAAACACATCTTTTGAAAAATGTATAAAATAATAAATACTCAAGTCTTAATACATATAGCATATAAGCTGGTGGTATCCCCTGGCTTACAGTCTAAGGCTTACTTTTGCTCCAACAATTTAGGAAGTTGCCCTGACTCCTAAATTTGCCTTTAGAGATTAGAACTCAACCCAGAAACAAATGTAGTTGTCAGACTTCTAAACAGAACAAAGCTGTACAACATAGCAAAGCCCCATTTATTACATTTTATCTCCTGCAAACCTAATTTTTAATAATTCCAGGCCCCAGTGTAGACTGTGATCGTACTATCCATTTAAAAATTTTTCCATCTTCCTAAAAGAAGTGTGGTGTTTGGGGCTGACAGATCAACATCATAGATCGAATCTGTTGCCATGGAACACAAATTCTGACCTGGTAATCTGACACATGGCCAAGATTGTAAGACTATAGATTTAAAGGCATTCTTTTGGATTCTGTCCTTTAATAGTTTTCAGAGGAAAACCAGGAAAAGGCTTCCAGCTCAGAAGAGACCTTGATCAAAGCATGGTACAAGTGGACAGGTTTGTAGACCTTGGGTAATGCATGGCAAATTGAACAGGCCAAAGGACTGAGTTTTCACGATGGGGCTCTCACCACTCACTGGTTTTGGGCCAGTTTTCCATAGCCTCCTCTCCCAGCGTCATAGTCCTGACGATACTCATCTCGTACCTTAATTGAAAAGAACACAAGTTACATTATAGAGAAGATTGGGGTAGCAAATAAAGTAAGTTCTACACCCAACGTGGGGCTTGAACTCACAACCAAGAAGACCAAGAATTACATCTCTACTGACTGAGCCAGCCAAGTGCCCCTACTAACAGTTTTTTACCAAACATTATGCTCATACTCTTTCACCAGCATTCAAAAGTAGCATACTCCAAAGATTACTCAAGTTAGGCTATTTTTTAAAATAAAAACTTAGAACTTATTTCAGTGCATTTTCCTTTTGTTCTAGACACTTGCAGGTACAAAATATCTAGGCCCTGGCAGAAGTCCAATAATGGTTGCTTGTGAAAATGTATACAATCTATAATTTACCAATCCTAATGGTTAGTTTTCAGATTCCCTTCAAGCGAGGGTTATAGGCACAAAGTTATTTTCTACAAGAGCAAACACAAACTGACAAAATCTTGTCACTAGGACTGAAATCCCAGGCAAACCCTGAGCCAAGAGAACCTTCCTGCATACCTGGCCCCCAGATCGCCCACGGCCATACTGCCTGCCCTCCTTAAAGCCTGCGTCCCAGTCTGTGCGAATGATCCGGTCATCCAGACGAGTTCCATTTATGTACCTCATGGCATTTTCTGCATCTGCTCTTGAATAGTATCTTAAGTGGAAGTATTAAGGAACACTATATAGCATTTCTCCAAACATTTTTAGAAATACAGG